>NW_027185777.1:11755708-11789872 GCF_028583685.1 Petaurus breviceps papuanus | reverse complement strand
GTAGCACAGCGAGTAAGAGCACCGGCTCCAGTGTTGGGATGACCTGGAGATCGAATCCCGGGCTCAGACACTCAGCACCACACCCAGAAATAACTGGCCATGTAACCTTGAGCAAGTTACTTAACCCTGATTGCTTAAAAAAAAAAAAACACTCTCATGTTATTTACAGTTAACACCAACATTTCATCAAAATGTCAGGATGTAGTTAGTGACTTCAAAAAATCCATGAATAGGTTGCCTAATTTTCAGACATCAGCATAATTTTAAAGCTCATTAAGTAGCCTATGAGCATAATCATTATTCATTCCATACACAAGTACTGCAGAACATTATGCAAATGGAAATTCAAGAAATTTTCTGCTGGACAATTCTAATGACAATTTGTAATTCTTAGGAAGGAACTAGTTGAAGCTTTGGGAATTCTAACTCAGGACGTTGGTAAATACAGGCTTTATCTGCTTAAACCTAAGGTTCCAATGATTTTGAAGGAATTGATGAATCAGTAAAACAGATTCACGTAAAAATATTTTCACATCAGGTCAATCAAATCATCTTTATTTTGGCAGGGCATATACATGGTTTCAAAGTAGGCTTTGCATTTCTTCAATTTGACTGGTAGTTGAGTTTCCTTAAATGCCATAGCTGCCTGCTAGCATAAATATTCCTTTCCACTGGCATTAGGAAATCTAAAACTGGATTAATTTCCTCCTTGAAAAGGAATGTGGATTAACCCTTGTTACCATTGGCAGACCTTAAATAAGCTCATTTGTTGATCTGATACCAGTTTCAGTGGGAATAATAATAAAAATAATAACAATAACAATGACAATAGTAGCTAACATTTACAACTATGTGCCAAGCACTGCATTAAGTGCTTTACAATTATTATCTAATTTTATTTTAAAACAAACCCAAGAGGCAGGTGTTATGATTACCTACCTCTTTTACAGATGAGGAAATTGAGGCAGACAGAAGTTAACTGAATTGTACAGGGTCATACAACTAGTAACCACCTGAGACTAAATTTGAATTCAAGTCTTCCTGACTCCAGGTCTATCTTTCTATCTGCTGCACCACTTAGCTACCCCAACAATAACAACAACAAAGAAAACTAACATTTATATAGTTTTAAAAACATTCAAATGACTTTAAAAATGATATATCTCACTTTATCCTCAAAACTCTGGGATTAAAATACTATTATTAAGCCAGTCTTACAGAAAAGGAAACTGAGGCAGTTCCCTTATTTATTACATTAACTTGCGCGATTGACATATAGATTCCTGAAGGTGAAGACTACTCTCTTTTTAATTTTGGATCCCTAGGACCTTCTACAATGTACACACACATCCCCATGCACATACATGGATGTGCACATGAACATGAACACATACATAAGTATACATATCAACCCATCCCTTTGATTTTTCCCTGCAACCTTCACAGAGAATGGAGCATAAAGTAACATCAGCATTACTCTGATGTGCAAAACAGTACCCAGTTTCAGTTCCCCTTCATTTCTATACTTGCTTTGGAACTAAAAAACTCCATGAATGTTTTCAGGAATGACCCAATTGAACCCAGGAAATGTTATCTAATTCCATCTTATTTGAAGGAACATTCATCTCTACCAAGTTTGAAATTTCTCTGGAAGTCCATGTGTTTGCTGTTCAGTCATTTCAGTTAATTCTTACCCTTCATGACCCCATTTGAGGGTTTCTCAGCAAATATACTGGAGTGGTTTGTCCTTCCTTCTCCAGCTCATTTTAGAGAGGAGGAAACTGAGGCAAACAGGATTAAGTGACATGTCCAGAGTCACACAGGTAGTAAATTGTGAGGCTGGATTCGAACTTGGATCTTTCTGATTCTAGGCCCAGTACTCTATTCACTGAGCCACCTAACAGCTCTCATGTCTTTGTTAGACCTAATTAAATACTTCTCTCTCCTTATTCCCCATTAAAATTGTCTCCATTTTCTTAAAAGTGAGAAATCAGCCAGGGAAGTTCTATTGGCCACTGTCTAAAAGATCCCAAGTCATGAGTCATGATTTGTAGCAATCAAATTTATTCACAAAGAGTTAAGAATTATTTTTTAAAAGATTATTGTAAGATTATTTTTAAACAACTAGGGAAGAATAGAAGGTTAGGGTTAGTATTAAATGGAGTAAAGCTCTTAATTGTCATAAGTAAACTTTACCACAACTGTTTGGTCAGCACAATCAGAAGTCAAGAAAATCACACACAATAAATGATAGGAATAAGATAAAATGATATAAGGCATCCTTTCCATTTACTACTAACAGATATTGACAAAGGGAAATGGCTTCTCAGAGTCCTACTGTTATGTCTTCAATCATAAAAACAAACGTTTTATTTGGGGTTAAAATATTTCTGGATTCCACCTATTTTAATCAGTGATGGACTATATGGAGATAGATAGCTGCCAAACATCCCAAAGAGTCATTTTTTTGGATATCCCTACACAATTAAACATGCTGCTATTGTCCATTCTGGGTGACATCCTAATGCATAACAGATTTTGGCCAGGCCCCGTTCTAAGCCAACAATCTAGCCAAATCCTAGTTAATCTGACCTGGACAGGACAAAAGAAAAGAAAAAGAAAACACCAAAAGCACAACAGCTCATCTGGCATTATCTTTTAACCTTTTATAGTTTCCAAAATCCGATCACAAAGTGGTATTTTTTTTATTTAGGAAGAAATGATTTGTTCTTAAATTTACTTTTTAATTTTAGAGCAATGGAGAAAGGAGGACAAGGTTTCCTACAACAGGTTAAATGGTGATAGTAGTTTGCCTCCTAGAAAAAAATAAAATAAAATAAATGACAAAACTGGCCATTCAGGAAAATGATGAAGTTGGGAGAAGGATAAAGGTGATGAAGTAAATGTAGTTACTTGTAAAAATCAGAAAATAATACTTATCTAGACTGTTTAAAATCTATTATGCTCCTTCGTGAAAGCGTAGACTAGGGCTTACCAACTAGCTGACTAACAAACAAATTAAGTAAGGCAAAGTTGAGCTCACGAAGGCAATTTGCTGAAATTTCCAGTGGGAAAGGGAACGTGTTCGGAAACTTGCCCAGAATTATACTACACAGCTTCTTTGCTGGAGCCTCCCAGACCCTTCAAGGGTCCTGGGTAATTAAGGAAGCACTTTGCCCTAACATAAAATTTTGGGAGCCTCCAGAAAGAAGCTTAACAATATAAATATAACTATAAGGGTGGCTAGGTGGCACAGTGAATAGAGCATTGGCCCTGGAGTCAGGAGGACCTGAGTTCAAATCAGGCCTCAGACACTTAACACTTACTGGCCATGTGACCTTGGGCAAGTCACTTAACCCCAATTGCCCTGACTTCCCCCCTCCAAAAAGCAAAAAAAAATTTTTTTTAAATATAACTATACAAGAAGAGTAGTTAGAAAGAAGAGAAAGTATATGGGGGAGTCCTTATTTAAATCCTAATATATGCTAGCACTTAAAAAAAGCTAATTGTCTAAACAGCATCAAAATCATTCGTATTTACCAATAGTTAGCTGCATTTCTCTTCAGGCAACATTTTCATTATTTTACATAATAAGATCCTTCAGTGGACCTATTTTTGTTTTTCATTTCTCCTTTCATCTCTCTCAAAAGTGGAGAATTCAATTTGCTGTGCACAATCAATGATCATATTCTCTGGGTGGAGAAAATTACTTTGTTCATCCCTGGGTAGCTTCCCATTGGAAGGAAGCATGGGGGAGTGGGAAGAATTCTGAACTTAGAACTGAAAGATGTCAGAGCATGGGTCCTGGCCTGAATATCTAAGGATTTTGTGATCTTAGACAAGTAATTTCACATCTATGTTTACTTTTCTGCTCTCTATCTAAAATGGATATAGAAACATTTTGATGACCACCTCAAAGAGATGCTGGGGAGAACCAAAAGAGATGATGTATATGAAAGTGCTGTGTGAAAGGCTTAAAACTATATATTTATTATTACTATTACTATCCTGTACTAGGCAATTTTTAGCACCCGACTCTCACTAAGAAACTCATATTACTCTTGTTAACACCACAATTTTTCTAGTGATATAATATGGCTAAGAATTTTTTTTTAATTCCAGAAAAACGAAGCTAAGATTCTTCTAAACGGAACTGGAGAGACATGGAGTGGTAATGAGTAGGCTGCCACACATTACATACAAGGCATGCTACAAAGGATGTCATCAGAGAACTTAATTTTAAATTGTTTGTCAAAGCTAAGTATTATGTAGCAAAATTGACCTGAAACCAGAAAGTTACATTTTAATTAAATTTGAGTTAAATATGAAGGGCAAAATGCACTTTGCCATCCTTTTTAATGGGAAGACTTGTCACAATAGAGTAGAAGTTATCAGTTTCCAGTTTTGCCTCTTAGGAAGGCAGGAAGGAGACTGGCCTCACTCGACCTCCATTTTTGCATCAACTACCAACCTAACATAAAATACACATAGTACTTCGAACATTTGCTTCAAGCAATCTAAAACCAACATGCACTACATATCTTGTCATTCTTAAAGTTCACCTGAAACAATTTTTTCTAAAGGTAACATAATCATTTAGTAATGATAGCTTTTTATGCATAGAAATAATAATATGTCTTTCTGTAAGGCATCATATTAACATTACACAGTCTGAAAAGTTTATCCATGTGAAAATGAATCTGTGAAGAGATATCCATCAATAGGGGAATGACTGAATAAATTGTGGTATAAGGATGTAATGGAATACTATTATGCTATAAGAAATGATGAACAGGCAGATTTCAGAAAAACCTGAAAAAACTTGCATGAACTGGTGTGGAATGAAGTAGGCAGAACCAGAAAAACATTATGCACAGTAACAACAAAGTATTCAATGACCAGCTTCCATAGATTTAGCTCTTCCCAGCAAAGATCTAAGACAATTCCAAGACTAAAGATGGAAAATACTATCTATATCGAGAGAAAGAACTGCAGAGTCTGAATGCAGAACAAAGCTTATTATTCTCTCGTTTTTAATTTTTTCTTTCTTAAGGTTTTTCCCTTGGGTTCTGATTCATCTTTACAACATAACTAATGTTAAAAAATATTTAATATGATTGTACATGTATAGCCTATATCAGATCACATGCCACCTTGGGGAGGGCTAAGGGAAGAAGAGGGAGAAATTTAGAACTCAAAATCTTGTAAAAGTGAATTTTGAAAACTAAAAAAAAATTTAAAGGGTGGGGATTAATCTGCGATAATCCATTCACATCTATATAGCACAGTTCTCCAGACCTTCATGCTAGATGCTATTATATGCTATATTATATAGAATACATAGAATATATTCTATACAATATATGTGTATATTATTTACAATAGGATAAAGATGCTGTTATACACAATTTAGAAATCCCAATTAGGGGGAGGCCAGGTAGCACAGCAAGTAAGAGCAGTGGCTCCAGTGTCGGGATGACCTGGGGATCGAATCCCGGGCTCAGACACTTAGCACCCACCCAGAAACACCTGGCCATGTAACCTTGAGCAAGTTACTTAACCCCAATTGCTTTAAAAAAAAAAGAAATCCCAATTAGTCATTAATCACATTTTATCTTGAAAATTTAAAAAGAAAACATAAATTTGACAACTCTTCTACTGCCATTCCCAATTTCAATTTCCCTTACCGCCATGCTCCAAACCTGCTTAATGAAAACAAAAGTTTAGGTGGAGAGATCTTTAATGTTATTCATTTTCCCTGGAAAATGTATGGCCAGGCACTTTTATGATCTTGAAAATGAATAGAGCAATTATTCCCATAGCTGTTATTAAAGAAGTAGCCAAAATATTTATTATAATTCTTAGTAAGAAACTTATCCATATCACCTTTGAGGTTTGATCTCTTTTAAATGAAGCTTTTTGTTCTTTTTTTTGTCTATAAAATGAAGATTGCAACAGCTACCTCAGAGTCAGAGAGATCAAATAAGCTATTAATTGGTGGCGGTAATGGTGATGATGACAATGATTGCCAATATAGTTTCGCTGGTATAAAAAAAAAAACGGAGTAAAGAGTTTGCTATACCAATTAAGATCAATGCCTGCTCTGCAGCTTCCAATCTTAGGGAATGGCTTGAGGATAATGAGATGTTAAGGGACTTGTCCAGGCCCACATGTATGTCAATACATGCCAGAGGCAGAATTTTCATTCAGATCTTCTTGAATCGGAGATCAGTTCTCTATCCACTCCTCAATGCTGCCACTCTGAATTGGGGCAACATGTGGAGGTATCTCATGGTATCTCAGTGTTCATAATGGTTTCTGCCACATTTCAAGGATTAACATCATCTTCTGTATAGAGGAAGTTTATACTAAAACACAAAGCTTTTCAAAGCACAAAGCTATGAAGTAAACAGGATCATGGAGAATTAGAAAAAGTCTAAGGGACACAACTACAACACAGAGTCTTTCATAAATTTTCTATAACAGAGTTCATTACAGTTCCTAGTCAATTACAGTTAGTTGCCTTGATAGGTAGGACAATATATTTGGCAATGCTGTAATCAAGCATGGTCTAGTGATTTTTAGGTCATAAATAATACTAAAAAATTTTAAGGAGATATAAAGGGATACCATAAGTTATTTTCAAAGTCATGAAAAAAAAGTTCATCTAGTCATGGGAATAAAAAACAGTCATGTGAAGAAACAACAATACACACACAATACCTTCTGTACTGTGCTCTGTATTTTCCTATATTATTCCACTACCCATTTGTTCATTTTAATTTGGCATGCAAGAAAAAACAATTGTCCAAGGCCAATCACAGAAAAAAAAATAGCTTATTTAATTTGTCAACAATATATATCTTATGAAAGGATTTAAAAAACACAACTCAGCTTTCCAGAGTGTATATATAAGGGCCATATATGTACAGATGGGTGCACAGTGGAGAGAGCTCCAGGCCTGGAATCAGAAAGTCCCGAGTTCAAATCTCACCTAAGACATTTACTAGCTGTGTGACCCTGGGCAAAGTCCCATAAACCTGTTTGCCTCAATTTCCTCATAGTAAATGAGCTGGAGAAGTAAGGAAATGGCAAACCACTCTAGTATTTTTGCCAATAAAACCCTAAAGGGTGTCACAGAGAGTTGGACATGAGTGAACATCAATAATCACTGACTAGTGTCATCCTTTCAGGACACAGAGGGGTGCCTTCAGAGAAAATAAGGATGATCAAAACCTACACACACACTGCACAGAGCATAAAGTTATTTATTCTCATCCATACCTTTTTTGTCAGTACATATAAACATAATTAATTAATGAGATTCCTAGCATTCAGAATCTACATACCTAAACATATCAATGAAAAGGGCTATTATTTCCTTCCAGAAACAAGGCAAATAACAACAGTCCACAAAGCAGCTTTAAGAACCCTGAAACTCTGATGGAGGGTCCATCACCAAACTACCATTCCACCAGCCAGACAGGTAAGAAGGCATGTTCCCCCCAAATAATCCCTACTGGAGCAGTACATGACATCCAAAAGAGCATTAGAACAAGAACAAAAGAATCCAGATTCACTCAGTGGATAGAATGCTAGACTTGGAGGTAAAGAAGACTCAATTTCAAATCCAGACTCAGACAATTACTAACTATGTGACTCTGGGCAATTAAAAAAAAATCAATGAATGTCTTAGTTTCCTTATGTCTAAAATGGGGGCAGTTATATTCCTACCTCTCAAGTTTGTTGTGAGAATATGATGAGGTGTGTAAAATGTTTTGCAAAAGTTAAAGCACTATATAAATGCTTGCTATTTATTATCATTATTTTTTTATAGTTTAATTCACAAAGCTTCTCTATGATGTTGAAACAGATAAATGGAAATCTGATGACACTAAATGACCTTAATAAAATTAAATAAAAGATCAATCCAAGAGGAGGCTGCAGTTCAGGAAGTGTGCCCATGATACAAGATCTGGCTTTATCTTCAATCAAAAGAAGGGGAAAAAGAGGCTTAGGAGAGATTTTTGTGTCAAGCTGACCAAAAATTACCTTATCTTAATACTTCAAATTTACATTTCTCATTGAAACTTCTTCAATATTCCCTGATAAAACCATCTTAGAGAAAATTCTTAAAGGGTTCATCCTTCAAGAAGAATACTGTTAAACAAAAAAAAAAAATTCCTTGGATTAACTGCAACAACATTCATTAAAAAATTAATTCATAGAATTAAATTGATCTTTTCTCCTATCCTGAGGATTGTATGAAATTCCTAAGTTGTTGTCCTAATCTGCTAAATCCCTCTGCTTCTTCATTCCCTGTACTTTTGAAGTATATTTAACCTTTATTATAAGGCCCATATAAGGGAGACCATCAACAGATAAATCCTTCCAGCCCTGGGTCAGAATTAGTCCACATGACTTTTTGCATGATAAAGTAATTCAGTTGTTAAAAAAATAAAAAAAAACCTACAGAGAAGGAAAGAGCAAAGGCATAAGAATGTGTATCATTTTAAAATCATGCCATCTTCCTTACAGAAACTATATATACATATGATGACATATCTGCATATATATACATATATATACACATATATCAAAGCCGATTTTGCCTTATTAGAAAACTTCATGAATACTCTTATATGAATGTATTGAATACAATTAGGATTATAAGTTGATCACCAGTCAGGCAGTCAACAAACATTTGTTCTAAGTGCCAGATATAACACTATACTAATAGAATACTAGCAAATACTAATAGAAATAAGCTCCTTTTCTCAAGGAGTTTACATTCTAAATGGAGAATATAACATAAAAGGAAGATGAACAGAGTGGGCTGGGGATTAAAGGAGGTACCAGGAAGGGAAGACAGTAGAAGAAACTTTTAAGAGAAATGAGATCTGGCTGGCCCTGCTTTAGGGGAACTTCTGGAAAGCAGCATCCTTCTAGAGGGAGAGACTGCAGGGGTGCCTTCGTTTATGCTTTCAATGTATGATTTCCAGTGCTGGAGGGGAGTAGAACAATAAACTATAGGAGGTTTAGTAAACTTTACTTCCTTTTCTTCTTGATCCAGATCTCTGAAGTATCCATAAAATCATGTCAGTTTCCTGACAGAAACTATGAGGTTTCCATATGGGAGATCATGGGACTGGATTCAGACAAACATTAGTCATTGTATGGGAGTCTTTAACCTACACTCTCAGGGAACAGTATAGCTATGTATAGATAGGGACCAGAATGAATATAATGTGAAAGAACCCTGACATCACGGTTTAGATAGGTCTTAGCTCAATAAATAAACATCCCCAAATTTTATGAGCCAACAGTAATTCCCATATCAAATGATGTTCTAGAGTCCTAAACCACAGATTAAGAAAAAAAACCACACTTTTAAAAGATAACTAATTTTCAAGGTGGTTGAACCAAAGCTTATTGGGAACCTACCAGTGTAAATACCCTACTGGATGCATGGAATCTGGAGAAAACCACTGCATTTAAAAGAGTCACAAGAATAGTAAAAGAAACAATGTCACTTGAGGACCAGCCTTTTATTGAAGGAATGGCTAGTGACTAATTAACCTTCAGGAAGCAGGTGCAGGGAGGGTGGGAGTGGTGGAAAGATAACCTGAAGGAAACAAGATGACTAACTTAAAGAAAAATGAAGGATTCTATATTGAAGAAAACGGGCTTACTTGGTTTAAAGGAAAGACATGGAAAAACCAAACGTTAATCTAATACAGGGAAAATCTTTCCAAGATGAGTTATTCCAAAATGGAAATGTAATGTAAGGTAACATTCTTCTCATTCCCAGAATAATTTAGAGACCAGGTGAACTGGTCATGAATATTATTCCGTTATGGGGATTCTTCACAACAAGATTAGATGTTATCTTCTTCCCTTATTATTTGTTGACCTTTGAGAACAGAGACAGAAAGAGATCAAGCACCAGCATCACACCAGAGTCTAACCTCACATCAGCTATTACCATTGGTAATTGACTCATTCAGGTCAATTGCATGTTGACTTATCCTAGGCTTCCCAGGAACTCCCTTCTCTTATTAACTCCTGACATGATAGCTTCTCCTGAAGAAGAAAAAACAAATTCACATAATAAGACATTTAGGAAGAAGTCCAGAAGCTGAAAATAAGTGAATTCTTTGGTTCAAGTTTTTCTATATGGGCATTCTATGTGAAAAGCAAAGTGAAACAAAGCATAAAATGTTGGGCCTACAATCAGGCCTGGGTTTGAATCTTATTGCAAAAACATATTAAATACATGAAAGTAGATAAGTTATTTAACCTCTTGAAAGGATGAAAAATGCAAAAACACTGGTTTGTAGTAAAAGTAAATCAGAGCATTTGGGTTCAAATCCTGACTGCTATTTATTACCTGTGTGACCTAAAAAAATCATTTAACTACTCTGTGTCATACTTATTCATCTTTAAAATGAGAGCATTGCATTAGACACTGTAGGAAGTCCTTTTCAATCCTAAATCCACGATCCTAATCATTTTTTTTCCTGAGAAAGATACATAGAAAATAAGGGACATTTCTATTGGATTTTAGTTGGAAATATTTTATGTTGGTTCAAATCATTCTGACACAATCTTATTTTCCAGGAAATCTAAAATTATCCAATATTTGAGAACTAAAAATGACTACTTAGAGAAATGTCATTGTTTATATTATGATGTTCCCATGTCATTAACACATCCTGTGAAAATATCACCCATCGTCTCTGTAAACATTTTCTCTATCCTGACAAATGGATTTGATTGTGTTGAAATCTCACATATTAATAATTGCAAATGTTGAAATATTCAAGAAGAAAAATTGTTTCACTGAAGAGTTTACAAAATAGTAGGCTAACACCAAACTTTTTGTAGCATTTTTGGTTTCTATGCTTCACATAACATATGTTTATTTTTCTTTTTACTTCTATCATTTTCTACCACTAGATTAGTGTTTCTCATGTTTCCTACTATGATGACTTTGGTATGTCAGGTCAGTACTCTAATCTTAAGTCATTTCAAAATTTATAAGTAATTATGGCTTTTATAAAATAATGAAGGAATATTAAAATCAATGAATTTTTGCTTCCAACTTAGCAAAAAGACTATTTTAATTGACCATTTATGACTATGGTGATCAGTAATAAATATTCACATTGAGTCAACAAAATTCAATGAAAATGTGTCAGTGCTTATTGGATTATAAGGTACTATTAGGCACAGAATAAAGAAAAATAAAATAGTCCTGACCTCTGACCTCAAGGAGTTTAAATTTTACTGGAAAAATACAACACATACACGAATAAGTAATTAAATAATCATTTGAAAATGGAGTGACTTCTAATATGAATGGCACCAGGGAAGTTTTCACAGTGGAAATAGAATCCAAGATGTGCTTTGATATAAGATAAGAATGCTATGAGTTAAATGGAAGATGATCTCAAGCACAAGAACAGGAAATGAGAAAGAAGGGAAAGAAAGGAGAATGATTTGATTTTACCAACTTTGGGACAGTACTATTACCTGTCTAATATAGTTAGATTTTCTTGAGCTATCAATAATTACAATTTACTTTTGTTATAGATATTAAAATAGAATAACTAAAATAGAAACAAACTAGATTTGTCTCTGTGTCAACCATCCTGGACAAAATTATTTACTTAGTATACAAAGCAGCAACTATTTTTAAAAGACACACACACACACACACACACACAAATATGGTAATATGATACAGTGGTTAGACTAAGTCTGGCAGTCAGACCTAGATTCTATTACAACTATAGTCATTAATTAGTTATGTGACTTTAATAAATATAGTCTTAGGTTACATTATGGTGGAGCTGCCATAATAATAGCATCCATCTTTGTATATTGACTCACAGGGATTTTTGGTAGATTAAGATATAATGTTTAAAATGTTTTGAGTTCTTCAGTGATAGAGGATATAGCAAGGATATTATCATATTCAATTAGCAAAAAGACCATCAGAATAACATAAAGGTCATAACAGGTCTTTAGCAAAATTGGTTTCATATCCATTCTTAGTTTCCAGGTTTATAAATATGAAGGAGATGCCCTGATAAGTCCTAGAGAAGCTGAGGGCAGAAACATTAAGTCACAAATTCTTTCCTCTTAATTTGAGTTAGTCATTTTGTCCTAGAAATTTCTCTACAAGCTTGTCATGAAAAAGAATGAGCTTAATTCCCCTATATTTTGAAGGGCATACAAGTTCAAGTGTATGCAGTCATATGCAGTATAAGAAAACCTCAAAGCCCCTGGGCTCCTACACTAAAAGTGACTTACTTCTTCTGACATTTACTCTAAATTTGATCATATGTACTGCAGTATGTTCATAAGCCCATAAGGGTAATAGTCAACATTTGTTATAACTTTAGTACTGTCTAAAATGTATTTTCAAGTATGTGCAAAGATGCTATGAATTCACTCACTGTCAAATGTAATGGAATTAAGCTATTATTATGTATAGTAGACTTTTGATTAATTCTGTAGAATGTAGTGATTTGTTTAAATTCACACTTTTAGAGAATTTACTGCCCTTCAAATTTTGGGAAGACAAAAGTCCATTTCTTAGCTATTATTTCACATTTTCATTTAACTTCTAGTCTTCATATCAATCTATATCAGCCTTAAGCTTTTCTAAGTACAAAATCATTAACCAATTGCTGTCCTAGCCTTGTCCAGGTGGCAAGCTGTCATCTTCTTCAGTGCTGTCTCCTGGCAGCAGGAACATAGGATTAGTCGACTGATTACACAGAAGGGGAAACGGGGAAAAGACGGGTTTGTTTATCAGGGCACCACAATCAATCAAAAAGGCCAGGGACAAATGGGTGTACCCATGTAATAAAATACAGCACAAAACTCAACAGCACAGTAGTAATTTGTGGGTTAAAGGTATAAATCCTTAAGACATTAACAAGGCTATCTAGGGGAATGTATCCAGAATAGTTTGGGAGATCAGTTTGCTATGTTCATTTATTTGGGAGTGTCTTCAGACTTTTAGGTCAAGCTAGTGGATCTACTTGCCTGATGGATTACTATTAAGGTTCTTAGTAATTCACTTCTTTATTCTCCAAAAGAGGTAATAATTGTTGTACAGAACCTTGGAAATGGGATATTACTTAGTCATTAATGTTTGAGGGACTAGGGACTAGAGCTATCTAATGCACATAATCCCTTGTTGATCAGGTAAGGAAGAAGAACAATATTAAATTTCAAATGTCATTTCTACCAATGAAACCACTATTGGGTTTATGCTCCATAGAGATTTAAAAAAAATAAAAAGACTAATATGTACAAATACATACAAATTTTTGTAATAGTAAAGAATTGAAAACAAAGAGAGTCATGACCAAATGATAAACAGCTAAATAAGTTATGTTTTCAAATAGATAACTGAATATTATTGCATCATAGAAAATGATGAAAGAGTTTCAGAGAAACCTGTGGAGAATTGTGTGAACTAATGCAGAATGAATTGAACAGAACCAGAAAAAAAAATAAAATGACATTGTTAAAATAAAAATAATAACCCTTGCAAAATTTTTGCACTAAGCACTGATGTGTGCAAAGACAAACTATGATTCCAGAGAAACAATGATAAATTATGCTACCTACCTCCTGAAAGAAATGATAGATTCGAGATCCAGAATAAGTCATATATTTTTAGAATCAGACAGTTTGGAAATTTGCTTTGCTTGACTCTGCATAGTGGGATTAATTTTTTATATATATTTTTCCAGCTTGGGAGTTGGGAGTGGGGAGGACAGAGAAAAGCAGGCAAAAAAGAAAAAGAAGATATTTGATGAATATTTGAAATGTAGAGGAGAAAAGAAAAAGTCTAGAAAGAATCCAAGACAAAGATTTTGAGGTTGGTTCTTTCAATCTTTTCTGACTCTTCCTTATGCTATTTGAGGTTTTCCTGGCAAAGATACTGGAACACTTTACCATTTTTTTCTCCTGCTTATTTTACAAATGAGGAAACTGAGACAAACACAATTAAGTGACTTGCCCAGGATCACTTAGCTAGAAAATGTCCAAGGACCGATTCAAAATCAGGAAGACTCATCTTCCTGACTCCAGATCTAGTGTTTTATCACCTGCACCACCTAGAATATGACAGCTTTAAAAGTTACATGTTGAATTTATCATATATTTTTGAATTAAAGTTGTACATAATGGAGATTTATAATTTTGAGCACAATCTTCTTTTTCTCTTCTAGTACATTTTAATCAAGTATATATATATATATATATATATATATATAGCATATCTAGTATATTTTTATTTCCTCTCCATAAGAAAATCTTTAAATATTAAGTGTAGAAAAATAGTTTTTAAAAAATAATTAAAGGAATACAAGGTTTTAGAGATAATTAAAGAGTGGGGAAATGGGTTTCTTTCAGTAATGACATTTTCTTTTTTTAAACTCTCACATTTGCTCTGTTGTAAAATTAATATTCAACATTTATATGGTAGATTAAGGTTTGCAGATCATTTGCCATGTATCACATAATATGTGTCTCATAACCTTGTGAGTTAGGTGCTGATCCCTCTTTTACAGATGTGGAAACTGAGAGAGGTCAAATAAGTTGCTCAGTCACACATCTGGCAAGTGAATGAGGCAGGATTTATACTGAGGTCTTTCAAACTCCAATTCCAGTACTCATACGTTCTGGTCTACATCAATATTAAAATATGGAACAAAAAAAGAAGAGGGAGGAAAGAAAAATATGAGCAGGAGGGGACTATGGTGATAGCCTCTGAGGCCTCCAAAAATACTTGAAACCATAATAGTAATTGTTTTCTGTGGAGTGGCACTGCTGCTGGAAATCACAAAGAGGTATAATAGGTGCTGCTACAAATAACAAAATGGGTCATGATATTCCACAATTTTTCACTTAAAAACAGTTCTAATAGTGGAATTTCATTTCATTTTTGGAATGCATCAGCCATCATTTGACAATCTACCATGAAGCAAGTCAATCTGGTTGCTAAGACAGTAAAACCAACGAGATTCATTGGCATACATTTGTATGGATTATGCCATATAGCCAGGTACAATTCTTTATTTCAGATATCATTTCTGTCACACTGTGTATCTATCCCTAGAAAGATTTTGTTATCCCAATATTCATGACCCTGACTAGTTACATAGTCCCCATGTTTTGAGTACTATACTAGAAATTTTACCAAAAACGATTTCCTTAAAGGGTCCAACAATCTGATCTGTGACAATCCACTGATATTCTCTCATAGCAATATTTTGCTGAAGCCTATTTGTCAGTTCTCCCAGTTATCCCATCCCCAACCTTCAGGTTATAACAGAATTGTCTCCATTAACTCTTATTCCTTTTAAATATATCAGAAATCCCTTTGTTAGGAATATGTTAAATATGCGTTACCCAAGCAATAGATATTGGGATGTACACATTTTCAATCAATTTTCATATAAAAGTAATTTCTTTAACTTTCTATCACTTCTAAATGTCATATAGTCTCCCTGAATCTATTTTGTAGCAACATGTTCCAGAGGGATAAAATTTAAATCCAATAATATATTAGGAATCCCCTCCTTTCAGTTCCTAAAGTGTGTTTTGATATGTTTGGAATTGGGGGAGAAGATCGATCTCTCTCTCTCTGTCTCTGTCTCTCTCTCTCTCTCTCTCTTTCTCTCTCTGTCTCTCTCTCTCTCACACACACACACACACACACACACACAGACCATACACACTATTAAAACATACTCTAGAGCTCAATGGTAAAAATTAATAGTCCTGCTTTACCAATATAGGCTCTCCTGGTCAGACCATATCCATAGAATTACATTCAGTCCTGGGTACCACATTTTAACTGGGGTCACTCCAGACTGATGTATCTAATAAAGGATGATCAAGATGATAAAGGGTTCCTCATTGCAAATGAAGAATAACTGAAGGAACTGGGAATGTTAAGACTATACAACAAAGAGTTGAGTATAACCTGGAAGCTGTCTTTAAACATAGCAAGGGCTTTCATGTGAAAGAGGGACTGCACTTATTTTATTCTTTTTAACTCCAAAGAATAGGTGTCAGCATGATGAAGCAGAACCAATGTGATATGCAGAGTCAGAAGACCTGAATTTTCAGCAATGGTTCTACTACCCCGTGTTTCCCCGATAATAAGACACTGTCTTATTAATTTTTTTGGACAGAAAAACACCAGAGGGCTTATTTTCAGGGTAGGGCTTATTTTAATGAACATTGACAGCAATTTTAATAAACAGGTAAATGTGAACAAAAAAATGTACCTTTATTCAATAATGAATTCAATAAAGAACAGGATGACGCGCTCACTGCTGCAGCTCTGATTGGATGCAGCTCGGAGCACGGCGTGCATTTCATGGTGGGGGGGACGCGTAGCGCAGGGGATCACCTTCACTACAGTAGCAATCTCAATAGGGCTTATTTTCGGGGGAGGGCTTATTTTAGAGGAATCTTACACAGTACGGGGAGGGCTTATTTTCGGGATAGGTCCTATTATTGGGGAAACACGGTAGGAATCTGTGCTGTGCCTGAATGTGAAAGAAGTGGTGAGAATGAATGAATGGGAATGAGGGAGACATGGCCAAGATTGATTAGGGAACAGACCATTTTGCCATCATTATGTCTCAACTATTACTTCCTTATGAAACAGACATTGACATTTATACCTGTAGAACACACATACACACACACACACATTTTACTATCATATTTTACATACTAGAAAATCGATGCCCAATGACTTGCCCATAATCCCACCATTAGAGAATTATTAGTTAATCATCGAACACTAACTGATATTAAAATCATATCTAGGACCAGGTCTCCAAAATCCCAGTCTCACACTCTTAATTTAATTATATTTAATTTGTTTGGCCTGACCAAGTGATTCAACCAGCGTGTGCTTCAACCAATGTGAGATCATTAAAGAGTGGGGATATAGGCTTCTTTCAGTAATGCCATTTTCTTTTTTAATCTCTTACATCTGCTCTGCTGTAAAATTAATATTTTTATGGTGGTTTGAGGTTTGCAGATCACTTGCCATATCATATGAATCTCATAACAACTTTGTGAGGTAGGTGCTGAACCCTCTTTTACAGATGTGGAAACTGAAAGAGGTCAAATAACTTGCTCAGTCACACATCTGGCAAGTGAATGAGGCAGGGTTTATACTGAGGTCTTTCAAACTCCAATTCTAGTACTCATACTACCTGAGTCAATTCTCTTTGCTTTTAAGTTTGAGACCAGTTGATGATTTTCATTGTAATAGGGGCCTTTTCATAATAGTAATGGTATTCTATACAGTGGCACTGCTGCTAAGAATTGACTCAGTGACTTGCTAAGTGATTTGCCCAAAGTCATACTCAAGATGTGTCAGAGATCAGATGAAACAATATTTTCTTGACTTCAAGGAAAACTTGATAGCCTTAAAATATACCCTTCCTTGTCATTATAAATCTATCCTTTAAATTCTTTTTTTTTCATCATTCTTATCTAGATTATATTGGGTTAATATCTTATTGAAAATACTTTTTTCTACAGTCCAGGGGATTTTAAAATTTTGTTCTAGATGGTTTCTAGCATCTAATTAGTTGTCTATAGAGACCAAGTGCTATGAAATGTGACCACACAAATTAATACAGCATGTAACCTTTAAGTAATGTCTCCACACACTAAGCCAAGTATCAAATGCATTTTCTTCTTGTGGGTTTACATTCTTCACACAGCAAGACACAATTTTAGGAATGCTTCAGGGTGGTTGCTAAATAAAGTATATGTTCACATTACTACAGAAAGGACATTAGAGAACTAGGTAGAATTTTCCGCAGACAACATTTGTCTAACTTACTCCTCAACTCTGATAGTCACAAATTAACCAATGACAACTTTTTTTGGCCATTTAACTAACATGATTCCATTTTCCTTTTTGACCTAACTTTCATTAATTTTCAGCATTTGGACAAGTGTTTTCCTTATGTTTTATTTTTCACAGGCTCTGTGCTACATCATTTAGTCACACAAAAAGACTCAAGTGTTAATGGATGATCATAATATTTTCAAATGGTGGGCAAAATTTAAAAGGGAAGGTAATCTCACCTTCAAGGAGCTGACTGCATTTCAGTTGATTTAATTCCATTCAATTCTTGCAATTCAACTTTTATCGAATATCTATAATACATTTGGGAATTATTCAAACAAGTCACTTGAAAATCACCAGTGAACACTACAAAACAAGCTGGTTGGCTTTTGTAGATCAGTCATTAATCTTTGCCAAGTATCGACTTCATCAGCCTGCTGCAGGGAAATCACACACACACATGCAAACACATGCACACACAGAGATCAACTACAAAAATGGCAAGATTAAGCAGATTGATATTACTATGGTTATGTGGTCTGAATACCATATAGACAAAGAAACTACATATATAGAGACAGATGTAGAATATATAGTTACATTGTATTTCACTTCTTTATATATGGATATATAAATATATTTAGAAATAGTTTGTATTTATAGAAAAATATAGATTTCATTTTCTTTATACATATAAATATATATGTATGCACATAAAGAAATAATCATATTTCTATACATAGACAAAAGCACATATGTGTATATATATGTATATACATATAGACAGATATGTAATTGTGTGGATATAATTTGTCTATATTACATTTGAACCAAATAACCAAGGTGATATCAATCTTCTTTGTCCTGCCATCTTTGTAACTGACCTGAATTGCTACATGGTGAGTCTGGTCAAGTAACACCAAAGTGCATGAAACATTCAGATTGATCATGTTGGTAAAGGGTTTTATATTCTACTGAAAATGACTTGAGTTATAAAGGGTTCCTTGACAGTAGATGGGTGAAGTGGAATAAAAGGTCCCTTCAAGTTTACTACAATAACTTTCTCCCTTTCATTCTTATTCAACCTCTTCTTCTCTATTAATATTTTCTTACCAGACATGTTCAGGTCACTTCGATTACAAAATCCCTTCCATTCACTCTGCTTCTCAGTGTAGCTCTCATCCTGTCTTTATTCTTTTTCATGGCTTAACTTCTAGAAAAAGGAAGCTATATTTATGACCATCATTCCCCCCACTACTCACTCCCTGAAATCTAGCTTCTGTCATTACCACTGTACAGAAACTACTTTCCATAACTTCAGCGATGGTGTCCTAAAGGCCAAAGTCAATTACCTCAATAACACCTGTGACCCTCCTGCTCCACTGGACACTGTTGATCATCACCTTTCTCCTCTCGATCTGCCCTTCACTTACCTTGTGACATCTTTTCTCTCATGCTTCTCCATCTAATAATATTAGCATTTATTTAACGCCATCCTGAAAGGGTGACAAACATGTTTTATGTATAGGGTATCCCAAAAGTCTTTAGTGCAATTGAAAACTTTAGAAGATTTAATAGCATAAAATTGCACCAAAGCCTGTGGAATATTCTTTCATTTCATTTGATCCCTAAAAGGATGAAGGAGATGTTATTATTACCTCCGTTTAACAGATGAAGAAACTAAGGCTGTGTAAAGTTAAACATATTTTATTACAACTCCATAGCTACATCACAGGAGGTATTTAAATTCAGGTTTTCATGACTTGAATGCAGCACACTAACTGCCATACCAACCTGCCTCTCTTTGACTTCTATCAAATTCTCCTATAAGTTCTTTATACGATCTTCCACTTTTTGCCCTATAACTACAAATGTTTCCCAAGGTTCTATCTTTTCCCTCCCACTTTTGCCTCCCCTTTCATTCCTTATTTTGTTAATCACATTCAGTACTCTGTTCAATGATTACATTTTTTTTCTGCTAGGTCTATATTCAAACAAATTTCTCTCTCTTTTTAACGCCAGTCTCCTATCTCCAAATGCCTGCTGGACTTTCCAAAATTATCAGAAATTTAGTATTTTTAAAAAATAAATTCACTTCCTATTCCTGCCCCATAATCCTAACTTCTCCATTTCTGATGTCAGTGATGCCATTATTTCAGGTTTTATAGTCCCAGGTTATAATTCTGCCAAGGTTATAAATCTAAGTGCCAGTTTGGATTTTTCCCTTTCATTTCCCAAATCTCAGTCCAAGCAATAACCATGTTCTGCAAAATCTACCCTAGAAAATACCTTGCAATGATCTCTTCCATTCTATTTTTACTACCATCACATTACTTCAAGGCAACCTACATTAAGGTAATTACTTTTGGTCTACTTGTTTCTAGCTACCAATTTTGTATTCTTGGTTGCCAAAGGCACAAAGAGTTAGGTGGCCTCATATAGCCAACGTTTATCAATTCAAGATTTGAATTGAGGCTATTCTGAATCTAACATAAACTCTCCATTATGCACTGATGCCACCTTTTTATGAGGTGAGTAGTATAACAAGCATTACTATAAACCTTTTACACTAGAATAAACGGAGGAAAAGAGAGATGAAATAGCTTTCATTCTTTAGACAGAAATCATGGAAGCTATTGAATGATGTAGGTCTTTCTTCTCCAAATTCAATGGTCTTTTTATATGGCTATGATACCTAATGCCATAATGCAGAAACATCTTCCACTTTATTTTTTTTTTACCAGATGTCTTAGCATCATTTATCCAAGTATAGCTGCTGCATTATTTTATTTCTTCCAAGTAGTCTAGCACTTGCTGGTGTTCAACAAGGAAGTGAAAACTAGGTAGGTACAGGAGGGACCCCACTGTCATCAACATAGGTATGATTCAGGGAAATGGTACCTGATTTTTCTGCTCCTTCAATCCTTTAATTTGTTGAGTAAAACTTAGTTTTGGAAAATCACATCATTGGCATTCCCAATGTTCAGAAATGGAGAAAAAGGCAGCAGAAAGGGTGTAACGAAGAGCAGCTCTAGTGTTGGGTAGAGCTAAGTTGAGGAAATAGTGGCAGCAGAAGTAGCCTGCTGGAGCCAAGGGGCACATTTCATTAAGTCACCCTTGGATTTTGCAAACTGTTCCTGGCCTCTCTTGGCTTTACTGTTTTTTGTCCTGAGTCTGAGTTTAAGAAGTTTCAAAGCCTATCATTTGGGGGAAAAAAAGTAGTTTATTTAAGATATAAAAGGAGACAGAAAGTTGAGGAAAAGACATCAAGCACAGAAATCAGGGTGGCTGCAAATGTTATACAAACAAACAAGTCAGAGCATCTCTTAAAAAGTAAACCAGTGCGTGAGAATCTTGCTTCAGCTCCAACTTAAGGAAATAACATTTTCCCCTCCAAAGATGGACCCTGGGAATCATAGCCATTTTGTACAAATCTATTTTTGTTCAATAACGTCTACTCTCGTTGAGACTCAATTTTCTCATCTGCACAATGAGGGAGCTGGACTAATGATTTCTAAGGGAACTTCTAGCTCTAATACACTCATTCTAGAAAAGGTGCCATGTTACATATTCTTTTAATTCTTTCTCACTAAGGAGTTTATTGAATCAGGGATGGGGAATGTTCAACACAGTCTTCCTGTGTTTCCTTACCCTCTCTTGATCCTCTTCCCCTAAGGAAGGACAATGGGATATCTAAGGATTCCTTTGTGTCTTTATTGCTGCATGTTTACACCATTAGTAAAGCTATATCCAATATAAGAGAGATCTCCATTCTTGAGCACACTCTGAGCCCGTCCATTAAAGGACTATGAAAAACAGGTAGAGTAGGGGTTCTTAACCAGTTTTGTGTAATGGACCCCTTTGGAAGACTTGTGAAGCTTCTAGAGTCTTTCTGAAAATTATGGTTTTAAACACAGATCAAATTGAATTACCAAAGAAGCCAATTTTATTGAAATAGTTATTGACACACAGAGACACAGACACACACACACAGACAAATGCACACACACACACACACACACACACAGAGGAAACATGTTTACCAGTTCTAAGACCCACCAGCTAAGTATGCCAGGCAGTTTGAAAGCCTCAGAATAAATGAGACAAACATATGTAAAACATTTTGAAACTATGCGGCATGATGAAAATCTGATATAATGTTAGTATTATTGAGAGACAACATGGGACAGTTGTGCAGTAGGGCTGTGAATCTGAAAGTACTGATTTCAAGTATTACAACTAGCTCACTCTGACTGTGAGACCTTGGGCAGATCACTGAAACTCTCAGTGTACTGCCACTGTATGAGATCTTAAGTTGGAGAGTACATATTGTTGGTAGATGAAGAGTCCCCTCCATCAATGAAGTCACAAGGCCAGAAACCCCCCCAAATTACCATCATAATGCAATGACATGTTATTAACAAGACTTGCAAACATTTCTGCCTAAAATATACTACTTCTTTGTTTAATTTATCATCCTGCAACTGGTGCACAATGGAAAAACATGATATATGAGTGTGCAGGCTAGCAGGCAGACATGAGATCACCGGTGGAAAACTCTGCTGGACTAAAATGGGAACACAAGTGTGAAAATTAATATTTGTCCCAACTTCTGATGCTATGCTGTTAACTTTTGCCTTGTATTAGGGGACTCTTTTAGAGCTAGACATCATTCCTACAGTTCATTTACTGCTGAGCGATCCTCTCTAATTAAACTATAAAAGAAAATCAATAGAGATGTGGAAAGAATAGTGATTTGCTATAATTTGCATTCATTGGTGATAATCATCTGAAAAATCAGCACCCATTGAAAAAGTTTTAAATTTTATCAATCGCTTGATTCATATGAAAGGAATTTGATTTGTATAAAGTACATTACATTCCAGGCTTAAAAAAGTAAGAAGTATAATGTCAAATTTAAATAAAAATTCTTTGAACAAGCACCCAGCATTGGTTCATAGCAAAAATGACTAAACAATAACAATAACAAATACCCAATTCATGTCTAGGCACATGAGGATATAGCAGGGAGTCCATCTGTTCAAAAGCGAAAAGACTGTCCTCTGCTACTTAATTTTCTCTTGATCACTAGGGCAGAAAGTTATTTTAGTTTTCAGTCAAGCTCTTTATCAACCAATTAGTAACTTAGGTCATTTGATAATTCCTTTTAAAAAAAGAGTTCTCAATTAATGAGCGGAAACTAAAAATGAAATTGGATTAATAGAAAAAGAAAGATGTCAAGAAAGGACTCTAAAAGAAGCAGTGCTTTTTGTTTATTTTCCATTTGTTTTGGAGAAATAAAACATATTCATAAAGTGCTTTACAATTCAAAAGCACTTCATAAGCATTGGCCCATTTGAGAGATCTTGAAAAACAGGGAATAATAATTAGGCAAAAGGTCTGCCCTTTTGGAAACGTTATCAGAACTTGGATATTATTTTCTCTTTGATCAATGTGTGGATGCCTAATTCATCAATTTCTAATGAGGTTTTTTTTCTCGAGTCCTGAATACTGTGGTAAATAATTGTGTATTCAATATATTCGGCTGAGTGTTTGATAGCTTTCTTTTTTTTTTTTAATTAATTCATTCATTCATTCAAGCAATCGGGGTTAAGTAACTTGCTCAAGGTTACAAGGCCAGTTATTTTGTGTGAGTGTTAAGTATCTGAGGCCGGAACCCAACCCAGGTCTCCCGACTCTGGGGCCGGTGCTCTTACTGCACCAACTGGCCTCCCCTAGACAGTTTTTTTGTATGAATATATCCCTACACTGACACTAAAGAAATGTTCTAATAAAGTAAGGGAGGCATTCCAGCCCTATTGGCTATTTTTTTCCCATAATTTTCTTCCATTATTGCAATATTGTTAGCTGGTAATAAAAAGACAATGCTGTTACATTGATTAGAGTGCACTCTTCTTGAGAACAAGGGCTATCTAACTTTTGTATTTATGTGGACAATGCTCGGCACATAATAAGACTTTATTTTTTTTTCTTTTTTGGAGGGGAAAGGTAGGGCAATTGGGGCTAAGTGACTTGCCCAAGGTAACATGGCTAGTTTTTGTGTTAAGTGTCTGAGGTTGCATTTGAACTCAGGTCCTCCTGACTCCAGGGCCGTTGCTGTATTCACTGCACCACCTAGCTGCCCCTAGGGCCTTATTTTAAGAGGTATAAGAGGTAAACTGTAAAATATAGAAAAACATTTTATCAGATCACTAAGTAAGGGAACCTGAAAATTGTTTTCAGAACACTATACTTCACTCTCATTAATATAATACTGGAAACAGAAAAGGTCTAGATTCAGGTTTAGTCTCCTTTCTTCACTATAATCCTCCACCAACTTCTCCTCATAATTCTTCTTTCATCTAAGCTATGGGACAGACTTATGCCAAAGAATTTTTCTATCACGTTAGAGAGGCTTTGAGTATGAGCCTGGATAGAGGTCAGAGGAACACAGATATTGAGCAGGAAGAGACCCCTCCCACCAACAAATCCTTTTAATCCCACCCCCCTCATTTTGCTGAAGATGAAATTTAGTGTTGGGGAATTGAAATGTGTTATAGAGAGTCACACAGCTACTAGTGGAGACAGAGTTTGAACCCAGGTCCACTCACTCTGGGGTAGTTGGGAGTAGGGGGAAGGCTAGTTTATAGAACACTGGGCATAGGGTCAGGAATATTCATCCTGAGTTCAAATCTGGCCTCAGACACTTAGTAGCTGTGTGACCCTAGGCAAGTCACCTAGACCTGTTTGCCTCAGTTTCCCCATCTGCAAAATGAGCTGGAGGAGAAAATGGCAAACCACACCATTATCTTTGCCAAGAAAACCTCAAATAACATCATGAAGAGTCAAATACAACTGAAACATCTGAAAAACAATAAGAATCACTCACTGTCAAGTCAGTATTCTTTCCTTTGTACTAATCTGTTTCATAGCTTTTCTCCAATGACAACTTATACTAAATTCCAAAAGGCTTGTTGCTGGACAATTGACATCTTGAGGCTGAATTGTTTTACTATTATTATTGTTATTCTGGCCACAGCCACTCTAAAGGTAAAGACTGTCTGCTATGTTATAGAGGGATTGTGATACTATGGGTCTCCATAACTGCACAGAGATATACTTTTACATAAAAGAGATTCATAAAAGAATAAAGTGTCATAAATTTCATAAAACAACCAAAGATTGCATATCACAGAGCAGGAAATGCCATAGAGCTGAACTATAACGTGATTAAAAACAAAATTTCACTGCAGAATCAAATATTTCAGGGTTAGAGAAAAACTCAGAATATTTGCTTAATAAAAGCATAATAAAAAATTCTTCCCTAGCCTTAGAAAATGATCTGCCTCTTAACTTGAAACTATTTTTTTTTTGTTTACTGATGGGAGATGGTTGCTGGGGAGGGTGGTGTTTTCCTTGAAAAAGTTCAGCTCTTCTGGGTCTCATCTGAAAATCCCTCAGACCCTGAGTAGGCTCAGCTCTTTGAATCCAGAATAATCCAGTCATAGACAAAAATCTAAAATGTGAACACTTGGTATTTCTTATACCCTTTGCTCTTTTACACTTTGAGCTAGAGAATGGATAACTGTACATATATGTGTATGCATATATTTCTCTATTCACTTTAAATTTACTGTAGCATGGCAATAATTCCAGCTACTTTTAATCCATTCATTCATTTCAGCACATTGGAATCCAAAGCATTATTTCTGTTTAGCTGCCTAGCCTTGAAATAGCACACGGCAAAGCGTGTTCTAAAGCTGTTGTTGCTGCTAGTTCCCAGCGATTGTTCCCAAATCCCAAGGGCTGCAAAGTTCAATCCTTTTCTTGCTGTTACCAGACAGATCCAGACATCCAAGCATCAGTGACTGACTGGGGCAAGAAAATGAAAAGAAAATAAAGTAATATAAAAAGCTTTCTTTCAGGGATAAACTAGACAAAAACAAAATTAAGGCAATCTGTTTCCTTTGTGAATGTCACCACAAACTCCCATTTAGACCTCCCTCTTCAACTTCTGATAGAGCTGTACTTCAGCCAAACTTGTAACCAACCAATGCAAAAGCAAAGGCCTATAAAAATAAGCATTCATTCTTCTTGGCAGGAAAGCCTCATCTTGTAAGGAGAATAGTAATTAACAAGAGTGAAGCAAATGGTCTTTCTCTCTTCTTAAAGTAGCAGTAGAAGAATCCTACATATAGGTACAACTCTCTTTTCTACACAGATGAACTAGGCAAATTTCAACACTGAAATTGAACCACATGCTCATAGATAGGAAAATATCTTAATCATCATGGTTACTATATGTAACAAAGCAATATAATCATTTTCTACAAAGGTGTAAAAATTGGTTGAATAATTAAACCCACCTTGGACCTCATCCTCAGCAGGTACTTTCCTAATCTCCCTTAAATCTAGTTCTTTCCCTTGGTTGGTTATTTTCAATTTATCCCATATGCAGATTGTATGTAAATAGCTATTTACATGGTGTCTCCCTCAACGAAATGTGAACTCATTGTGAATAGGGACTATCTTTTAGTTTTGTATTCTCAGCACTAAGTACAATGCCTCACACCTAGGAGGGACATAATAAATATTTGTTGACTTTTGGTTGGAGATTGGAAACCTTAGGAGCAGACATATCAGCTATCTTATAACATCTAAAAGACTGCCATATGGGAGAGAGATTAGATTTGTCCTACTTTGTCCTGTCCTAGAGATAGGGAAAAAAATGGCTGGGAGTTACAAAAAGGCTGATTTGGACCCTTGACATAGGTGGGGAATCCTAACATTAAGGGTTCTTCAAAAAGGGAGTAGGCTTTATCAGAAAGTAATAGACTTCACCCCTCCACCTTTAAGAAGTCTATCTTGGAGCAGAGGCTGGCTGTATTCACGTGATAAAGATGGGAAAAGAAGGGAAGATTTTTCAGGTACAAGTTGAACTTGATGGCATCTAGGAACCCCTTCAAACTCTGAGATTCTATGATTTTGTGACTTTTGACTTAGGTCTATCAATATCATTAGCTTGTCACTGCATTGAATAAGACCAGGTTATCTTATTTTGTACTGAGGGTGCTGAGCTGTAGGGTCTACAAGTAACATGAAATAAGAAATTACATTAAATAGAAAAGTTGCTTGTGATTTAATATGTCCAATAGGCAGTTGTGTCACTGAAAACTAAACTATCTGCTGTCCGATGGACTCAGTGACTTATTATACTACAAATTACAGTAGAAAAAATAATCAAACATGAATCCTAATGTGCTTCACATATGCAGCCATAAACAAAAAAATCAATAAAAAATTAAGCTTTGCAACATGTCTGCTAGTGTCTGCTGGTTACTTCTGAGCTACAGTCATTCCATTATTCACCTTTTGATTGTGGAAATTACTGAGAAGCAGGCATTCTCTAGTAACAGCACTTGAATACTGTTATGAAGCCTAGATGCATTCTCAATTCCTAAACTAATTTAGAGTGGTATATGATGTCTGGTTATGACTAAACAATAGCAACAAATGATGGCTAGTTGAAAAAAAGTAAAAGAAAAACTACATGAAATGCCTGCAAGGATGGACATACCAAATTACCCCTCCCCCCAAAAAAATAAAGAAGGAAAAAAGCAAACAAACAAAAAAACAACCTTTTTTTAATTGCCAATAGTTGACTGCAAAATGAGAGCCTGTGGCACAGAGTATAAAGCGTTGGCCATGGAATCCAAAAGACCTGGCATAGAGTCTCAGTTCTAATGTATGCTATCATGTTTTTCCTGAACAAGTTAGGGTAGGTAATGATTGTAGATTATTATTGTGAAATAGGTGCTGATCTGCAATGGTAGAGTTTGGTCACCAATGAAATTCCCTCTATCAGTGAAACCACTGGTGTGTGTTGGGAGGGAGGGGAATACCCACCTCCAAAGGTACAAAATATCTCCTTCTAAAAAAAGAAAGAAAAAAAAAACCTCTGCCTTCAGGAAGAGAGATAGAGACCAAGATAGATGGGTGAACAGATAGATAGACTAAGCAAATAAAAAGTAGTGACTATACTCCAGGCACTGTATTAAACACTGGGGACAAAAAAAAAAATGCAAAAAAATCAGTGCCTGCCCTCAAGGAACTTTTATTCTATTATACTATGTCTAACAACTGGCAAAAAATCTGAATCTTTCCAAAAGGTATCTGTGTAAGGAATATTTTCTAATTTAGACATTAATTTTTATAAGAATAACAAAATTGTTTACAGAAAAAATAAATAGATTTTTCAGAGATTCCAAGGACCCTCTATCAGAAGCAAATCTCTGTCACTAATCCATATAATGACAAGCAGAGATTATACTAATGAATAGAAGATTGTTTTGTGGCTAAGAAAGGAGAGAAAGAAGCAACAAAAATGTAGAATCATCTTATAACAAATGTAATGACATTGGGCAGGAAAAGGAAAAAGGTTTTTATTAAATGAAGGATTTCACTTTTTTGCATGGAATGAAAAAACTATGCCTTTCAATTACAATCTGAAAATAAATTATGCTGCCATCCTTTTCAATAGTTATCAATCTGTATGCCTTATCCTGTAAAAGCCTGTCTCTCATTGTTGTAAGTAAAATCAATGAGCTCAGAAGAATGCAGAACTAAGGAGAAAATCTACTCATTCTTTTTGGGACTCTTTGAAGGACACTTATACTTCTGTCCCCATTTTCTAGTCAATGAGGAACTGATCTGCCAGGCTAAGAATAATCTCTAATTGAGTAAGAAATGTGACACTCTATTTTCCACCCTCATTATCTTTTTAAAGGACGAACAATAATTGCAGCTATAACTTCTGCCTGATTTACTACTTCTGCTCCATTTTATTTTTTTGAAAATTAAAAGCTGCCACTGGCTGATTTTCTGAGAGGAAATAAATAGGGTTAACCAAGAGCATAGAACCATGAAGTCTACACAAATAAGCAAAATAGGAAGATTAGAAATAGAATTTGCATTCTGTTGATGAATAAGTTTGAATGATGCAGTCCTGAGGAAGATTCCCCACTTCTGTTTAATTGCCAATGGTAGTGGGAAAGATGGGAGCAATATCAAATAATATAGTTGCAAATATGTTGCAGGATTCAATCATGAATAGGATCAGGATTTTGGTGTCCTTCAACATGCTAATTATAAACATTCTTAAGTACCTAGAGCAGAAAAAAATAATCTTATAATGATAGTTGGAAGACAACTTAAGGAATCAAACATCACTCTGATAAAACTGAGGCATAAAAAGCTGAAATAGCTACCCTTATATCACTTGCGTAATAAGTACTAAGGATATAAAGCAGCATCTCTTGAGCCTCAGTTCAATGTGCTCTCTACAAATACATGGTCTTAAAACCATAAGGCCCTGAGATGGAAATGTGAGTCTCCTACATACTCTCCATATGACCGCGGTCAATAATAGTGCGCGTGCTCTCTCTCTCTCTCCATATATGTGTATGTGTATACACACACATATATACACACAATACATACATGCATATATATGTATGTGTATACATATATGTCTATGCAGATGTATGTAGCTATGTGAAGGTATGTATATGTAGGTGTGCATATATGCACATATATTATATAAATGCATGTGTCAGGGTGTGTCTATATACCTGTCTACATGTGTGCATATGTATTTATATCATATATGTGTGAATATGTGTGACATAGGTGCTATTATTATTCCCTTTATACAGATGAAGAAACTGAGTTTCAATGCAGAGTGACCCTAAGTCCAGGGTCACAAGTCTAATAAATTTCTAGGATGAGAATTAATCCCACTTTTACCTTCCTGACTACAATTCCAAGGCTTGATCCTCTAAGCCTTAATGACAAATCATCTAACCTCAGTTTTAGTTACCTCATCTAAAACAAAGAGACCCACTATAAGCTCTTAAACCCCAAACCTAAGATAATTGCTAGGCAAACAGATGCCATTATATGACCCTTGTACTCATATACAATAAAGATCACACAAGAGGAGACAAAACTGAAATAAAACCACAAAGGAAGCTATCTACCCTCAGTTTCATTTGTTCTTATGCCAAATCAAATACTAATTGAGAAGAAGAAAACTGTAGCAGGAAAATGATGGGGAAGGAAATGATTTTTATAATTTTGCATTTTATTTCCTACTAAATTTTCCTATAGGCCCTCGGTCTCTTCTATTTCTTAAATTTGAATGGTTTTCCAACATATTTTCCCCTTTCTCCTGTGTGTCTTCATTCTCAATGAAGTAACTTAAAACTGAAGCATATGTTGCTTTGTTTTGGAGGACATAAGTTCTTTTAATAATTCCTCTAATTCATCAACTTCTGAAGCATATTTTTGCAGCTGAAAAGCAAACTTCATGATAGAATGCAATGGGTCATGAATGAACTCAGCAAGAACATGACAAGACAATTATTTCTCCCCATGTTATTGCCATGAAATGGTGATTCTTACTATCTTTGGGCATACAATAAAGCCTTTTCCATCAACTCCTCTATCTATTTCTTTAAGGAAAGCCTGGGAGTCCCTGCTATAAGAAGTTTCAAATTCATTTTGTGTTCTGGCTTTGAGTATCAAAAGAATAACATTGATGTTTTCAGTACTGATGTGATGGACACTACACAAATCACATATATTTTGAGTAGAAACCATTAAATTCCTTGTGACAGAATGCCAAACTCTTTGATTCTTAGCAGTCTTTGCTGCCATTACCACTCCATAATTTCCACCACAGAACTGGAAGCAGACTTTACTGAACAGGGGACCAGTTTGTGTTTTTCTCTGCTTCTTGCATTTTGGGCTATATCACTTAGCTATCTATCTCTGTGCAGTAAGAACATCAACTAGTTAGAGCAAAGGTCATAAGCAATGCCCTTTTAGAAGGAATAAAAGCAATGGATAATTGTAAGAACTGCCCATTGACCTATTCAAACTGTCAATACTCCTTTTCAAATGAGAAAAGAGAAAAAAAACCTAAAAGACTGAATATAATTTTAACTATTTCATTCAACAGTTTAACTAATATGAAAAAATAGCTACCACAATTAGACCATGAAGACTCTAGAAATCATCTTATCCTGAACATTTCACTTCCTTGCCAAATAGAAGGAAAAAGCAGCAGAAGAAAATGTCAGTTTTAAATAAAGGCTAATTTGAAAAGGATCCAGAGGAGAGTTTCAGAAAATTATAAGGTGCATCACCTAATAAAATAATAAAACTTGTATAGTAAAAAGGGGCCAAGGTGAGCATGAGTCTATGGGGAATTTGGCATCAGACCCAACAGACTTAGATCATTCCAAATACAATCGTGAATAAAACTGCCAGGAAGACAACAAAAAGACACACACAACGATGGAACAGATTTGTTAATATGAGCAGTGACAATGGAATCATCCCATTTGAACTCTAATGCTTCAATCCCTAAAATGTGGAAGTAGAAATGGTATATAAGGAGCCATAGTAAATAAATCTGACCTAGTCCATAACAACAAGGAAAAATAATCCATGCTAGAAATAAAACAATCATAAGAACATAAGATCATATGAGTATAGATTGAAAACTAGTAGAGACTCAATGGCTATCTAGTATCAGTTTATGAAAATCTAACCCCCCCCCTACCCACCCAGGAGGTTGCAATTTGCCTGTGGTTCCATAGGAGGTGAGCACTGGCATCACATGAAACCAAGTCCTCTGACTCCTGGGTTCAGAACTCATGCTCTTTAAACTATAACAATCTTCACCTACTTTAACACTAAAAATTTTAATTGAATTAAAAAAAAGATCTATGAAAGGGGAGGAAGTGATGCTGAATGAAGTTAGCAGAACCAGGAGATCAATTTTTAAATGACAGCAACATTATAAATGCAAACAAAACTTTGTAAAACAAGAACTCTGATTAACACAATAAGCAAACATAATTCCAAAGGAATTGTTGATAAAGCAAGCTACCTACCTCCTGAAGGACTCAGGGTGAAATATGAGACATGATACTGGATGTGAATTATGTAGGAATATATTTTATTTCACTATGCACATTTGTTAAAAGAATATTTTCCTTCATAGGAAAGTTGTGGGAGAGAAAATAAATTTATTAAAAAAAACCTATAAAATTACAAGTTATGTAAGAAATTGAAAAATATCAAAAGAAGTGGAAAAAATAAAAGTTATTACTACTCCCCCAAATAAGCAGAAAAACATGAACAACTCCTATAGGAAAAAAAAACAGATTCAATTATGATCTCTACTAATGGAAGAGATATCCCCATCAATGAGATCACAATTCCACTGGGGATAGCACCACTAATGTGTGTATAATTCTAACTTCCCAGAACCTCGTAAAATCTAACTTCATTTTTAAGCTTGGAAATGTCCTCTTGTCTGGGTCCTTACATGTAATTTACCTAGGCTCATAGGGTTATAGAATTAGAATTGTAAATTATGGGAAATCCAGTACAACCCCCTCTTTTACAGTTGAAGAAACTGAAGCCTTGGGAGGTTAGGTGTCTTACTCAAGGTCACACATTTCTGTAAGCCTCCAACATGAAATTTGAACTCTAGCTCTGAAATCCCAAACACCAAACTGTCTAAATCCAAAGCCAGTTCCCCTTCCACTGTACCACATTATATATCCAGTACTTTGATAGATGGTAGGGATGAAAAATGAAAGCAAAATATTTCCTGTCTTCAGTTGACATATTCTATTGAGATTGGAGAGAACAACATATACAAAGAAAATCAATTTTTTATATAAAGACACGTGGGTAATTTTATTTGTAAAGGGGACTCACCATAAGAAAATTCCCTCTCCTAGTAAGTACCTACTCTAAAACTTCTTATCCCAGAAATTCAAAAGATTAAGTAACTTGCCACAGGTCCTACAGCTAGTATATACAAAAAAACAGAACTGGAACCCTGGTCTTCATGAGACTGAAGCCAGTTTCCTTCTACTATACTATGCTGTCTTTCCATGAAGTCAGAAATGTGAATAGTCAGTACTTTAAAGGAGCATAAATTCTACTAAGGAGAATTAATGTTCAAAGAGAAAATTACACATGAAATATAGAGAGAGTAATCTCAAGGGAAATGGCACATGTCTAGTATAAAGGGCAGAACTTAAAAAGAGAGAACTGAGATTCTAGACAGAATGGAAGGTTAGAGTAGAAAGCAACAAGGATATAGGAAAGAATAGAGATGACTTGTATGGAAAAGAGAGTATTGCCTGTTGACCAGAGAAAGAACTACTGACTAGGTAGCCCCAGATGCAGAATCATTGATTCCTAAGCAAAACCGTAATACAGTAGATCGAAAGTTCTTGGGGAGAAAAAGAAAGGTAATGGTAATTTGGTTATTAATGCCGAGAAGCCTATGTGTGAGGCAAAACAGACATCCTTGGTACTGCCTAGAGTTCAGGTATATAGCGGAAAAATATACTTGAGATCCACTCTCCAATCTTTGGCCAGGTTACCTCTTCCTCAGGACACATTCCAATTATCTCCCCAAATCATGGCCTCAGAAGGCCTTTTACTCTTGGACTGGTTGCCAATATAGGTATTTGATACCTATTTGTTGACTGAATAACTGAGAAGAAAAAGTTACCAGCAACCAAGTAACACACACCAATATGTGTTTGGGTTTTTCAATGATGAAAATATGGAAAGCAATTTGTTTTTACTTAAACATTAACCAAGTTTAACCATGCTTACCTTAAGGCATAGCCAGGGGCAATCTAGCTAGAGAAAAGAATGTATTACTATTTTGCAGAGAAGGGGAATTTATTTTAGAAATTATTTATTTTTCACATCTGCACAGACAAATAATTTTGCTCATTTGTCTTATTCATGAGTAATTGAAGAACTGTATACAAATCTTCCGGAAAAAAATCATATTAAGGGAAAGTTGTAAAATATTATGTCTTTTGAAAGACAACCAGGGAGACTCATTACAAACTGTTCATATGCAAAACTTCAAGGCATCCAAGTGTGTGTTTTCTTTTAAAGACAATAGGCAGAAAGGAAAGAATATTTTAGGACTTTCTCCATAGGAAAACTGTAGTGGAGTTAGGACATCTGGTTAATTTCATGGAGACAGACACCCAGAACAGAATCATCCACACTTTGACATTTACTATCTATATCTGTCTCTATGTGTGTGTGTGTGTATCTATATCTATATCTATCTATCTATCTATCTATCTATCTATCTATCTATCTATCTATCTATCTATCTATCTATCTATCTATCT
>NW_027185777.1:11751428-11755698 GCF_028583685.1 Petaurus breviceps papuanus | reverse complement strand
TCTATCTATCTATCTATCTATCTATCTATCTATCTATCTATCTATCTGACATGACTTTGGACAAATCAATTAACTTTGGGCTCAGTTTCCTCATCTGTAAAATGAGGGAGAATGATTAGATGGTCTTTTTAGTTTTCTTTCACCTCGATGATTTTCTGACCCCAAATCCTCCCTCTTCCCATCCCCATATTGTACTGCACTGCTTTCCCTTCAACAACCCAAATTCCTGACTGGAAATAGAGAATGTTTAAGTTCTTTTATTGTTGTTGCGTGTGTGTGTGTGTGTGTGTGTGTGTGTGCGCGCGCGCATGTGTGCTCGTGCGCCATCCTGACTTTAGAAGCCCAGTTCTCCTCTACCCCATACTTGTTTGCTGTTTTTAATCTTTTCTAGGCTGGGAAACCAGAAAACCCAGGTTGTCAAGAACTGAATGTTAACTGAGTAACCACAGTGCTGGTTAGAACTTAGAAGGCATTGGAGGGGAAGGAGGGAGAAGAGGCTTGAGTGCAGGAGCTGTCATAGTTATGCTCAGAGGACTTTTTCAATTGTGTTTCTGTTCAGAGTATTTTTCTGGTAGCCACAGGTTACTGGAAATTTCCAGGTGAATTTGGATATAACCTTAATCCAGGCACCCTAATGTGTTATTTTCCTCCTATTCTTTGTTTTAAATTACCCACAGTGGAGACAGACTTTGATCAAATTAACAGGATAATTGCTAGATTTCCACTTTACTTTGTTTTGTATAAACAGAACCTTGGGCTAAAGACCCAGGCTAAAAGCACTATAGGCTGGATTTGGCTTTTCTCTAGAGAAACTCCTTTGAAATGCTGAGGTTGTTAGGACTCCAGCAGCAGACATTTCACATAGGTATTTCACAAGTATTCATTTGAGAGTATGTAGGAATGGGAGAGAGAATGAGAGGGATTTGGAATGAATTAAATAAACCATGCTGTTTGTCAAATCTGCAGGCTACCCACTCTACCCATTGCAATACCTTGCTCCCTCAGCCTTACTCAAACACTTTCCAGAACAATTCAAGAATAGCATCTGATACCTATAAATAATATTTGAAGTATGAAGAAATGGTAAAAGTCTTTAGTACTGTGGTTTAAAGAGTACTGTAATAATACTCTAGTATCTTTCAGTAAGGGTATGAAGGGTAAGTTATTTGTAGCTTTCCAAGATAAGTCTCCTGAAAGTGAATTTTACTGAGAAATAGAATCTGCTCTCATTCTATATTGTAAGGATCATGGTTTTCACCCCATAATAGAGAATTGGCCCTACCCTTTATTTCAAATAATGCAGTTATGAAGAGCACAGTAAAGGTACATGGACAGCTCCTTCCCCACAATCCTGCACACAGCAAGTGAGACCTTCATTTTTGTATCTTTAATAACTCTCCCACAACAGACACTGATGAACACTTGTATGAATAAAGATTTGGACTGAATTCATGGTTTCTTTGGCACAGAGCAGGGGTTTCAAACTCAAATAGAAACAAGGACCCTAAACCAAACATTGAAAAGATTCCTGTGGGTGTCTACTGACTTAGAATAGTACATACTGACATTATCTACATTTTATTTTTCATATATTGTTGTAAATCTATGTTGTATTTTTATATATTTTGTTAAAAGTTTTTTCATTATATTTCCATCTGGTACCCACCATACTAATATTGCTGCCACATATTTGGCACCTCTTGCTATAAGGAATTCCCAAGTTCAGAAACTCCTAAGTTCTACAACTTCCTAGTTTGAGAGTTATACTTTATACTCATAAGAGACAGCATGGTCATTATGGATGGTAGTACTCAGATACAGTGCTCAAACCTGGGCTTTCCTGACTTTAAGGACAATTATTTTTGTTGTTGTAATAGTAAGGGAATTTGAAGACCTTCCCTGCCCCTTAATGGGCTTTAAGTGGAACTTAATAGGAGGGGCTTGATTAAGGGGAGGCTTGTTTTTCAGGAAGGCTCACACCTTTTGTTACTTTGTAATTAGGCAGTGTGTAATGAAGGTTGTGATATTCTCTAACCTTGGAGAATGCTATATATACACCTCTGAGGTGAGATTTTGCTTTGGGGCTCACTAATGGGAAGTTGTGTGGTTTGGCCAGATGAGACTCTAGGTAGCCACTGAGGGTCACTCCCTTACTTTGAAAGCCCAGATGTGGTGCTTCTCTCTCTGGTAACTATGTATATATGTATGTACGTAATGGTCAGACAGCTAGGTGCCCTGTCTATTAATCCGTTGAATTGTGTTATTTTCTCTGTCTGTATTTTTTGTCTGCTTGTAATTTCTGTTTGCATTTTCTACAGGTCAGGGTGCTCATTTTCCCCACTGAATCAAGTGAATAATATATATGTTTGTTTAAAGTAAGATTGTTAGCTTTTGAGTTGCTTTCCTTTAGAAAAGCAGATCGAAGAACCTATGCTAGCAGTCATCCTGGGTATGCTAGGGTGCTTGCTGTTACACTTTTTTTGTATGGTTTTGCTCACTTCACTCAGCATCAGTCCACATTGGTCTTCATAGACTGACACGTATCTTTTTTGTTACTGATCAGAAGGTAGTTTTTTCCCCCCCTTTCTTGTTAAGTAGTCACACATCGATACAAACAGATGGAATACAAGAAGTAACAAAACATAAATCAACATTCAGGTCAAGAGTGATATTTGCCAACTGCTAGTTTCTTGTTTATTCAACAGAAAATACAATTAGCCTCAAATTGAAAAAGATTAAAAAAATATATAATCTTTTGATGGCAGAAGGGATGGGGGGAAATCCACCTGTTCTATCAATTAGATGAATCCTTCTATTTTGCTAAAAGCCTTTGAAACTCCTCCATTATCTGGGGTGGTGCAGCATCACAGAGATGGACTGCTACTAAAGGAGGGGAAATAGCCTCATTTGAGCCAGAATTACTTCCTGACAAAATGGGGAGTATCCACTTCATGGACCCCTTGCTGCTGTTGTTTAGTGGACATGGGCTATGAAGTCTAGACAGTGGTAAAATTGGGGAGGATACTCATTTGAATGTTGTTCTGGTCTTGACCTCATAACTAGACAAATGAGTCTGAATGTAAGACAGCCCACATTCCTAGACTAAATAACTCCCATTCTTATCACTGGCAGTGGAAGCATTTGGAGGAAAGGACACATGGAATCTTGGATACCCACTGTTTCTATTAAGCCAATTCAATCAAAATGCACATCCATTTCTTTCCCCTTGTGAAGTCAAATCAGGCAGAAGTGTGTGCAACAAAAGAGGCAATGATCTTCAAAGGGAGACATTGAGAGAGAGGCAGGTGACAAATACACTCTCTCAAGCCCTGCCTGGGGACACGATTTTTTATTTCTTGCCAAAAGACATCACAAAGTCTTTGTGTATGTGTGTGTGTGTGTGTTGTTTTTGTTCTTACTTCTTTCAAAATTAATAACATGACATGGTTTATCTCTGACAACAGGATGAAAAGAAAAATCTCCTAATCATAAAAACCATGCATTTAGTAGTGGCTAGGATTAACTTTTCAGCTAGTTAGCGTATTTCCTACGGCAGTGGAGTCAACTATTTTCAAATTTGTGTAAATCTTCCCTAGCCTACTAGGGAGAACACAAAGTCATGATGGCTTTTCTTCCTTTCCTTCACTTTCAGCAGGATGCTAACTCTGAATAGTGAAGAGAAGGGTTTGCCTGTAGACTTCTAGAGTTCAGAAACTATATTTTAGGTAAGCATTTGCTCAGAGCAGAGTTTTGTCATTTTCTTGACATAAAAAAACCCTACACAACAGATGGGAGAAGGGCTGCCTGCATGTTCTTGGCTCCCTCCCCAGTGCGTCCCTTTTTCAATTTACAATTCAACAACTATGTATTAAAGTATTAGGAGTATAAAGGAAAGGAAAGAAAACTAATCCCTATCCTAATGGAAAAGTTTCTCTGTGAATGGGGCTCATGAGCTAAAACTTAAATGAAGCTAGAAATTCTAAGAGGAATAAACGAAGAGGGAAGATATTCTAGGCATCTCGAACATTCTGGGTAGTGAGTGGTACAGCAGCAGGAGATAGATTCCTAAATACATCAGTATAGCTGGAAGGCAGAGTTTGTGAAAAGGAGTAATGTGAAATAACCCTAGAAAATAAGGCTGAAGTTAGATTCAGAAGGACTATAAGCATCAATACATCAACAAGCATTTATTAAGCAACTGTTTCCCAAGCATTCAACTAAACAAAAGTGAAGAAGGAAGGAAGGAAGGAAGGAAGGAAGGAAGGAAGGA
>NW_027185777.1:11589235-11751328 GCF_028583685.1 Petaurus breviceps papuanus | reverse complement strand
AAGGAAGGAAGGAAGGAAGAAAGGAAGAAAGGAAGGAAGGAAGGAAGGAAGGAAGGAAGGAATGACGGAAGGGAAGGAAAGAGAGACAAACAAAAAGGAAAGAAGGGAGGAAAGAGAGAAATAGCAGCTACGAATACAATATTCCATTCAAATACAGTAGGAGAGAAAAAATATGTATATGTACAAACATATACAATGCATTCAGAATGAATCTAGGATAGGTCTGGAAGGGGCAAGACCAGCACCTCAGAAAATGAGAGGTGTCATAGCTCCATGTAGAAGGTGACACTTAAAGAAAATGGTGATTCTGAGAGGTGAATTGAGAAATACATACCAGGCATAGGGGATAACCAGTGCAAATGTGTGGAGACAAGAAATAAAACATTGTTTGAGAAGACTGGCAACTAGAACAGTATGGCTGCCAACAGAGAAGTAAAAAGGTATAATATGTAGAAAGAAAGATAAAGCAAGAAGGAGCAAAGGTGTGAAGAACCTTAAATCACCAATTTGATAGATTATATTCAATCTGAGTAGGGGGTGACATGGCCAGTCCTAAACTTTAGGAAAGTCTCTTTGGTGGCAATGAGTAGACTAATTGGAGACAGAAGTCAGGCTTGAGGTATGGAAACTAGATAGGAAGTGCAAAAAAGTCTGAGTAGGAGTTGATTAGCATCTGAAAAAGGGCAGTACCTTTGTGAATGGAGATAATAGGACAGATGAGAGAGACAAGAGATGTAAAAATGATACCATTTGACAAACTTTAAGACATGTGGCAGGAGTGTAATGAATTGAGGAGGACAGAGCAGGCTAAAGCTCTAAGAGACCAGAAAGATGATGGGTGTGTGTGTGTGTGTGTGTGTGTGTGTGTGTGTGTGTGTGGAAACAGAGAGATTGAGAGACATGAGACAGGGTTAGAGTTTTATTTTTAATACAGATAAGTTTGAAATGCCTATTGGAAGTCTTTTTTTTTTTTGGCTAAAATTCATTTCATGATATGAGAGAGAGAGAGAGATGGGGGGTAGATAATGAGAGACAGTAGAGAGAGAAGACATGAGAGGCAAGATGAAAACAGACTCTTCCATATAATCACAGTTGGTAGGTGTGATTCAGATAATAAAGGAACCAAGGACACAGAGATTTGGTCAGAGAAGGAAGAAAATCAGGAGACAGCAATATAAAAAAAAATTTGAAAAAGTATGGAGTATCCAAGTGGAGAGAGTGGTCAACAGAGAGAGTTAAGAAGGATGAGGATTAAGAAGATGCCATTATATTTGGCAAACTTCTTAAGGTGAGAAATATGTTTTAGGCTAAAGTCAATAGGAAATCATCAAATATTCTCAAATAAGGGAAACAATCAGCCTGGCACCTGAGGAATTTTGGCAGCTGTGTATAGGATTGACTGCTAGAATAAGGAAAGGCCAGCTTCTGGCCTCTGTTCAATTTGAAAGGTGCTGCAAATAATCAGGTGAGAAGCGATGAGGGTTAGCAATGCAGGATGTACATAGTCTGCAGAGACCAGTGAAGTTATCTGGTAAACCCAAGTGACTTGTACAAAAGATTTTGGAAAATCTGCCCAGCACTTTTCCTTATTCAGAATTCTCAACTCTTCTTTTTTCTGGGGGAAAACAAAACAAAACAAAACAAAAACAAACAAAAAAATCCCAGACAGAAGATTTGCCAATCATCATGGGGAAACAAAGTTATAGCAGTATTTTCAGTAATTGTATTTTATCTGCTTCCTGGTACAGAAAACCCTTCACAAACAAAAACAGTATCCAGACATAATAGGACACACCAGAGAAAAGGCTTTCATTTTTCCAAAATTTAGCAACCTCTCCCACAGCCATATAGGCTGGGTTTCAGACAGAATGGGTAAACTAATCTTCAAATTCATGAGGCAGATAATTTAGTTATCTGTTCTATTTCTGAGGCCAGCTTAGCTTTACAAAATGAAGAGAGTGGACAGCAAAGTGAAGCATAAAGAAAACTCAGTTTCTTGCCTTTCCTCTGCTCAGAAATAGTCGTGTCATGGATAGTCATTTAGCCTCTATGGGTCTCAGCTTTTTTAATTGAAAAATGAGAGGTTTGAGCTATATTAAATATTCTCCAATGTCCCTTTTGGCTCAATGGTTCCATGATTAATCTTGAAAACAAATAAGTCAATCACATTCTTCTAAATGATTGACCTGTAACTTAGGTACTTTGTATGAAATTACAAAATCTGGCTGTCGTGATGGATGCCCTCCACTAAAGTAAGGACTATGTCATCTATACTCTGCTGCTACCCCCAACAGATAGCAATGGTACCCTACACCCAGCAGAAGATCAACCACTATTTGTTTAGTTAGAATGGCATAAATTGAATTGCAAATACAAAGAATACAGTTCTACCTCAATCTGTGTGTTGTTGTCATGTCCATCATCAAGAAGCAGATCTGTGAAGCCTCTGGGTTCCGATGAATCTTGACCCGTACTTGCTCGATTGGTGTCAATTGACTTGAGAGGCTCAGAATTCCTTTTCCACCTGTGGCTGTACACATGTGAGTCTATGTCTACCTCCTCTTCTCCATGAGAATAACCATGGGTTACTTCATAAAGCACATCTGTTTGGGAAAAACAAAATAAAACATTGCTTTCTGTAACAAAGAATTCATCATCATTGCATAGGAGAAATTGTTCAACACAACCAAAGCATGCTTTCAGGTGCTATGTAGTAGTCATCGGCTGATGAAGGAACATAACGCTCCAGATGAAATATCGTCATTTCCATAGAAAATGGAAACCCATCTTCTAACAATGAAACCGTTTTGCAAAGATTATTCTTTATATCTGTGCAATGTCATATATGTGGAATAATTCTATTAACACTACTAATAACAATTTCAAATATTGATAGCTAGCATTTACATAGCACTTAGTATATGTCAGGTACTGTTCTGTGCACTTTTTAATTATTATCTTATTTGATGTTTACAAAAACCCTGAGAGGTAAGTACTGTTATCATCCCCATTTTTATATATGAAGAAAATGAAGGAAACAGATATTAAGTGACTTGCCTAAAGTCACACAATTAGTAAGTGAATTTAAAATCAAATCCTCCTGATTCCATGTCTAGCACTCTGCCCAGTTCGACTCCTGGCAGCCCCAGGCATGTGTATGAAAGTTATGGTTCTGGAATATATGTCAATGACCAGAGAGTCCCTTAAACAGCTTGCATCCATAAAGCAATATATTGTACCCTTCCCCCAAGATTTGGTAAATAATTATGCTCTTCTACTGGCCCCAGGAAAATGAACTAGAACTCATAAAACCAGAAAAATTCAACTAAGAAATGTTTGATTCATTGGAAAACACAATCCTTATAGTATTCACTTGCATGCCCCATTGATACCTATGAGTTATAATGAGTGACAAGGATTTTTTTTAAAGATGCATTTGGATGAAATTATACATACTATCACTCCAGCATTAATTTGCAAATTTATCTCAGAGGTTCTAACTTGATTTCCTGTCTGCCTACGGCACTGAAACACTTCTGAGATGCTCCAGAAATGTGCAAGCTGCCCCTTTATGTGTTTGTTACCTAGGAGTGCTATCAGGACAGTTAAGTATGACAGTGATGGGCACCAATACAGAAATGGATGGGAAGGCAAGAAGATCAATCATAACGGTATTTCAAAGCCATCAGCAGGGACTGGCCCTGTTGACCTGGTTCATCTCGTACTACAGGAGGGAAAATTAGATTCAATCTCTGCTCCCAGCCTTTCATTTCAATAGGTCAGGGTATGCAGTTTCTTAGAGAGGGACGAGCTCCCACTCCCCAGTGATGTCCTCTTCACCTTACCAAAATATGATTTGACAGGCTTTACAACTACTAGGTTGTAGGTTCAAAAAGGGCTAAGAGAAGAGTGATTTAATTACAGCTGTGATTTTTCCCCTAAGGCAAAAACATTCTCAGAGATCAAAATGTGTTTAATACGGCCTATAATATCATTACAATTGCTGTTTGAAGCCCCATTAATCAATCTAAGCCTACATTCATGGTCACAGGCTTAATGGCTCTCATTTTCTCCTTTTGGGAGAGGGAAAGCACTAATGACATCCCTCCTTCTTCCTGAAGAGACAATATTCTCTTATTCCCCAGGAAATCAAATGAAGTCTGGCTATTGGGTGCTCTGGAGACCACAGCAGAGGGAATAAAAGCATCCTAGTGAAGCAATTCCAGCTAACTCTTTGACATAACCTCGGCCACCTTGTTGGAGGAAAACCCATTTGAAGATGCTTGTTTGTTCATCTATCAATTAAATGATTGCTTATTTGGTGAGCCTTTATCTAGCCAGGTAGGCCATTAATGGCAGTACTGAGCAGTACTGTTTGCATTGGGCTACACAAAGGATAGAAGGAAAACAGCAAATGGTCATGACCATCTGTTATCATTTAATGTGATTGGGTAAGGAAATGAAGCACCTGGATGGCACAGAGGATGTAGTTTGGGACCAAGAGTCAGAAGGACCCGAGTTCAAGTCCAGTTTCAGACACTTAATAGCTATGTGACCCTGGGTAAGTCACTTAACTCTGTTTGCCTCTGTTTCCTCATCAATAAAATGTGCTGGAGAAGGAAATGGCAAAGCACTATACTATCTTTGCCAAAAAATCCCAAATGAGGTCACAAAGAGTTGGACATGACTTAAATGACTGGACAATAACAAAACAACATTAACAGAAAACATCTGGAGTTCAAAAGTAAGACCATTACAAAGCAGTTCAAAGAGCAAGGCTTTAACTGGCATGGAATAAATGGAGCTTTGTCTCAGGGCATTTATGTTTTAGGTGGGGTGGAGCAAGTTCCTTCTTTGGGGTAACTACCATCCCCAGACTTTGCCATCTACACCCTCAACTGTCATTGATTATAATTATTCCCTGGGTCACCACCTCTAGGCTTTCACCTCCATAATAACCTTGTCCCAGGTCCTGCTTCCTCCCCACCCCCTTTTATGAAATGGTATAGAAAGAGATGGGGGAAGTATGCCCGAAAAGACTAGGTCACCATGGAGAAGAATCCATAACCTATATCCCAGTAAAGAAGGAATGTCTCATTGCTGCACATAGCACATCCTCTGTGTCTTCACTCATAAAATTATCTGAATTCACTTTTACCAAATAATTAGCAGTCAGAGACAGTTCTACTAGTGAACTAGCTCCTGCTCATAATTCCTTCCTCTGAGCTAGGTACAGATCTGTAAAGTCCTCCCTTCTACATAAACTTGTGAAATGGCCACATGTAATATGAGAGGCTGCCTTGGAGATGCAGACAAGCGTGTTTGCCACATACAACAGAAATCTCTCACCATGGACGTCAAACACTAGACAATCCATTCAGTTTCTTCTTTGATAACAGAGGAACTACCAGAGTCTTTCAAAAACATTTTTCCTTTCTATATTGTTAGTAATAATATGTGTATATACCCACATTTGCATATTATAACATCACTATAAATGAATGCATATGTATGTGCACATTTACACATACATATGTGTTAAAATGATAATAGTGTACATTTATATATCTACATGCTTATATACCTATATGCACATATGTTTATATGTGCACATGTGTATATACATTTAGATCTAGATATCTACCTATGAATTCCTGAATATAGATATATACACACAGACATCTATAGGTATACATACACATCTATATCTAGGTAGATAAATACACACACACACACACATATATATATAGGTGTACACACTCATATATACATGCACACATATATTCATCTATATCTATAGGTAGATAAATAGATAGGTATATCTATATACACACTAGATATCTATAGGTAGAAATCTATATCTATGCATAGCTACAAATATAAGCTGTACATAGAGGTAGATACACACAAACACACATACAGGCAGCTAGGGGGTGCTCTAGGTAGAATGCTGGACCTTGAATCAGTTAGACTTGACTTCAAATCCAGCATCAGACACTTACTAGTTGTATGACACTGGGTGTGTCACTTAACCCTTTATATACTTTAGTTTCTTCTGAAAAATTAAGATAATGATTGCACTTATTTCCCAAAATTGTTATGAGGATTAAAGTGGAGAAATTAGATTTTTTAAAAGCATTTTGCCTGCAGTACACACACACACACACACACACACACATATGAACATAAACCTGCCTCTCTGTGTGTGTGTGTGTATATATATATATATATATATATATATATATATAACAGAAAGATAATTCTATAGTGCTTTAAAATGAACAAAGTGTTTTGCATACAGTGTCTCATTTGAATCTCATGACAACCATAGGGTAGTTGCTTTTTTTTTACAGAAGAGAAAATGGAGGTTTTGAGAGGTTATGAGATATGCATAGGGTCAAACAGTGAGTGTCTGAGCAGGGATTTCAGACCTAGGCATTCTTGACACCATGTATGCCACTTTCTACCCAAAAGGATTCCATAGATATTTGGCTTGTCCCCAGTATTCTTTCAGCAGACAACGGAGACAAAAGCTTCATTTAAAGGAGTATAAACTTGGAGCAAAATGAGATTCTTAGGTCTCTAAATTGAAAAACTAAAACAAAAACATTCTCTCCTTCTCACTCCCAACTTCTGCTTTTCATAAAGAAACTTGATAAGACCTTTGTAGACATCGAAATATGAACATTTAAGTCCTTTCCTTGTCATCTTTCCTCATTGAATTTTGAATTCACGTCCCAGAAATCATTTTGATTTCTCTCATACAACAGGAGAAAGCAGAAGTCCAGAGGGTTAAAGCCTGAGGTTACCAAACTGTCTAGTGATAGAGATCAGACTTTAAATCAGTGCTATTGCCACCCGGTCTTCATTTTTTTAACTAAACCCCGATTTCTTTCTAGTTGAGGGTTAAAAAACAACAACACCTTATTGAACTTTTCTGTCATGTATTTAATGGCTAACTGAGTGCTATTTGAGGGGAGGGGGAGAAAACTTTTGAGCCATTGTAGATATTAAATAAATTTACATGGATTGAACTAATATCAGAAGTTGGCAATTAATACTTGATGAATTAGATGATGAAAGGACTTCCCCTTTGTTGAATGCAAATCTGTAATAAATTCTACACTATCTAGAAACCACTCTGAACAAGTCCTTATGGATAAGTGAGTTTTCTAGTGAGGAGTAAGAGATGACAGTGAAAGTAAAATGAATAAGAGAGAGAAAAAAACAAATATACATAGACATATAGATAGATATAGATAAAGATATATGTATAAATATGAAGAATGATTATGTGTCTGTATTTTAGAAGTTTGTAGTCCTCTGCTTTGGTATCCCACTATCTTTATATTACAGCATTCAACATTCTTGCTGATGCAAAATTCAACAAAAAATGCTGGGAAAACTGCAAAGCAATTTGGCAGAAACTAGGCATAAATCAACATCTCATACCATAGACCAAGAGAATGTCAAAATGGATAAATGATTTAGACATAAAGGATGATATCTTAAGTAAATTAAATAAAAAAAAAACATAACTGTCAGATCTATGGATGAGGCAAGTGTTTATGACCAAACAAGAGATAGAGAGAATAATAAAAAGTAAGATAGATAACTTTAAATATATGAAATTATGAAATTCTTTAAAAAAAAAAGATCTTACACTAACTTGATACAGTCAAAATTAGAAGAAAAACAAGAACCTAAGAAAAACTTAGTTTAAATGTCTCTGATAAAGGCTTTATTTATCAAACACAGAGACACTCAGACACACATACACACACACACACAGAACTGAATTAAAATTTTCAAAATAAAAGCCATTCCCATTTGATAAACGGTTATAGATTATGAAGAAGTTTTCAGAAGAAGATATCAAAGCTATCAATAATCACATGAAAAATGCTCTAAATCACTATTGATTAGAGAAATGCAAATTAAACTCTGAAGTACCACCTCAAAGCTATCAGATTGGCTAATATGACAGAAAAGGAAAATGACAAATGTTGGAGGGGATGTAGAAAAATCAGAATACAAATGCTTTGTGGGTGGAGTTGTAAACTAGTCCAAACATTATGAAGAATAATTTGAACCATGCCCAAAGGGCTACAAAAACTGTGTATACCATTTGACCCAGTAATACTATTACTTAGTCTGTATCCCAAAGAAATCAAAGGAAAAGGACCTATATGAACAAAAATCTTTATAGCAGTACTTTTTGTGTTGGCAAAGAATTAGAAATTGAGAGGCTTCCCATCAACTGGGGAATGACTTGTGGTACAAAATTGTGATGGAATACTATTGTGCTATAAAAAATGCTGAGCAGTATATTTTAGAAAAACCTGAGAAGACTTATATGAACTGAAGCAAAGTAAAGCAAAATCAGGAGAACATTGTACACAGCAATAGCAATATTGTACAATGATCAACTGTGAATGACTTAGTTATTCACAGAAATACAATGATCAAAGACAATTCTGCAGGACTTAATGTGGACAAATCCTATCCACCTCCAGACAAAGAACTGATTGAATCTGAATGCAGATTTAAGCATACTTTTTTAAACTTTATTTTTCTTGTTTTATTTTGTTTGTGTTTCCTTGTGCTACATCACTGATATGGAAATCTGCCATGACTTCATATGTATAATCAATATCAAATTGCCTTCCCAAGAAGAGGGGGGGTGTAGGTGGGAGAGAAGGAGAGAATTTGGAACTTAATCTTTTTTTAGAAAAATATTTTTACATGTAATTGGAAATTAAATAAAATAAATTGAAATATTTGTTATAAGAGGCTATCTAGGAGAGTGAGGGGGGAAGAGAAGGACACAGGGAATAAAAACTAGGAAATATAAAACAAAAGACAGCAATAAAATTGGAGTTTGAGAAAATTTCTATATGAGAACCAAGAAGTGTCTCCTTAGGTTTAAGAGGTTTAATTACAAGATTGTGAAGGAATACTATTGTGCTATAAGACTTGTAGGGCAGCTCAGATATCTCATTTTGGTGTTTGTTATGTAATTCTTATATGTGATCTGTGCCCCCTGTTGGTGAGGATGCTAAACAATTGACTTCTCAACAAAGAAGTTGTTACTATTCTGTTCCCATCATGTCATCTGGTTGTTCATAAAAATGAAGACAGATATTATATTAGAAGGCTTGGATAATACTTCCAAATTTTAGAGCACTAACAACATTTTTCACGTGAATCCTGTCACTAAAATGTTTTTCAATGCATAAATTATATTACTACTACTACAGAATTAAAAAAGAAAACTGTATTGAGATGTAGTTATCAAAATATTTTAAGTCTATGCACCATATATTAAAATCTCTATTAAATCTTGAGAGAGTATATATAAATATGAGGTTAAAAACCTGGACTGGAAAAATGTGGAGGAACATTCATTACAAATTTATTTTAAAAAATAGCAAACTGCTTTTTAAAAAGTACCACCCAACATTATACTTTGGAACCAGGAAAAAGGATCATGAACAGAATAAATGATCACATTCTGACACTCAGCTGTGGAACAAACAAAAGCAACCCCATCTTTTCCTTTTAATTGAACAGATTATTTGTTTGTTTTCTATCTACTGTATGTTAATTAAATCTGTGATGGAATATTCCGATTAGTTCCATGATAATTTCCTCCAATTTATTTTGCTGTAGTCTGGTTTATCAGACAGCCTGGAGAAGCATCAGTTATATCTGAATTACTGATGGTAATAAAGAAGGTTTTAAAAGGTGATAATGATTTTTTTTTCCCTGCTCTTATTGGGCTGTTCAGCTTGTACCCATTTAACACAGTCCTGGGATATTTTATTTGGTTAAAATGTCAGTGGAACTGTTCCTCAAGCAGGTACTAATTTACTCCATATGAAAAAATTAAATGCCCAACAGTCTCCCAGCCAGTCGGAGACTGGAAACAGACCATGAAAAACCTGGTATTCCTCCTCACAATCCTTGTAATTGTCACCCAGTCAGGCCTAAGTATAAGGAGGTGTGTTAAACCATGGATATAGCAAAAAAGGCTGGATATTGTCTCTCCTCTCCAGGATCTCTCAGTCTAAAAAGGGGAGCTGCCATCATCACCATGACCATCATCACCATCCCCATCGTCCCATTTCATCTAGTGCTTCATATGTGCCAGGCATTGTGCTTAAACCCTTTAGAATCATTATCTCATTTGATCTTCACAACTCTGGGAAGTAGGTGCTTTTATTATAGTATTTTTTTCAGATGAGGAAACAGGTTAAAAAACAGGTTAAGTGACTATGTGCAAATAAGATAAAAGGTAAAATAGAGACAATGAATTAGAATTAAGAAGAGTAGAGAATTAATTCCTCCAGAAGACAGATTTTAGTAAGGATTAGAAAGAAACTAGATAGGCCAGGAAGTAGATATGAGTAAGGAGAGAATTCTAGGCATGGAGGAGAGCTAGTGATGATTTCTAGAGCCAGGAGATGAAGTATCTTATTTAAGGAAAAGCCAAAAAAGGCCAGTGTCACTGGATTGCCATAGATGAGGTGGGACATAAGAAGACTGGAAAAGTTGCTCTGCTGGGGTGGGATGGGATTATGAAGGCCTTTGAATACCAAAAAAAGATTTAATATTTGATACTAGATGTGGTAGGGAAGTATTAAATATATATTAAAAGGGGTGTGTGTGTGTGTGTGTGTGTGTGTGTGTGTGTGTGTGTGTGACACGACCAGGCCTACTCTTTAGGAATTTCACTTTGGCTGCAGAGTAGAAGATGGAATAGAGTGAGAAAAGAACTGTGCTGAAATGCATGCTAAAAATGTAAAAAAAAATACAGAAGGAAGAAGACAGCTAATTTATGGTAGATGTGATTTAATGTCTTGTCTTAACGATTTCATTTTTAAACTCTACAGATGAAATAATGAACCCAGATTCTTTTTTCTCAGTTCTATATGAGTCATTTGGTCAAACATAAAAACAGCAACCTCAAGCCTCAAAAAATGTCAACTGGGCATACACAAAACATATGCTATATGAATATATCTTTATGTGGCATATATCACCCCTACATTTTTGGACAAGGATTATGGACTACATGATATAGATAATAGAGAGTTCACAGTTTTCAGTGAATTAATTCACTGAAAAAAAAATCTAGATTTCTCATTAAAATGTTGTCATCTTTGTGACCACATTAGGCCCTAACCTACCTTGCTCAGACTGAGATGGACAATACCAAACTGTTAACATTTTATAGCATCTGAGAAATGCTTATAAAATTTACTTTCCCCTCTTTCCAGCTCCCAGACTAAGTGGGATCTAACATCCACTTCAGATCGCTTCATGATTCCCTCTCCAACATGCTAAGTTTAGTCAAACTGGATTTCTTCCTGTTCCTCATATTTATGGTATTTCATATCCTATCTCCACACCTGTGAAACAGTCCTCCTTGCATAATTATACATCATAGAATTTACGGCCTTAAAGACAAAGGTCCTTAAGTGCTACCTTCTACATCATTCCTTTCCTTGAACCCTCTTATTCCTCTAACCCCTTTGTACCACTAACACCATCCCTCTCTAAATTACCATTGATTTATAATCCATATACTCATATATGAAAATTTCTCCCTGGATACTATGTCAAGTTGTTGAGAGCAAAGACTTTTCATTTTTGCCTTTGTATCTCAAATACCTAGCACAGTTATCTGTTACATAGTGGAGAATTAATAGAGAGCTATTTTTTGACTGATAAGATTCTAAATGATCTGTCATGGCACTGTATACGGGACATTATGACTCAGCTCTGAAATTGGTCTGTCTTGCTTTGGCATTGAAGCAACCATATTTTTTCCTTAATATTTCAATCATGCTTCTGGGAACTAGGAAAAAGGGAATTAGGAGAAGGAAGGGGCGAGGCTAGCAACAGGATGACAAATCTATAAAAAATAAAAAATCCACTTATCTAAGATGTGTGGGACTCAATAAATAGTTCATAGTCTGAGTTCAGCAAAACACTGCTGTGGTTGATCATCTTTGCCCACTTCAGTCAATGAAATCATGAAGAAATACTATAAACGGGATTTAAGAATGAATACCAATAACACGCAAATTGCAAAGCATGAAATAGAAACATTTCAAGTTAAAAATGGAAAATAAGGAGAATGACTACCAATGTCTTTGGCCCACTAAAATACAGTTTGTACAAGGAAATTAAGTTAGAGTGCCCTATACAAATCAGTGAGTTCAATCTTAGTGGTAAGAAAGGACTGGAGCCCCTTAACTCACATTTCTGTTATAAAAGCCCTTTCAGAAGATCAGAGTAAAATGAATAAGGGTCATTCCAGGGAATTCTGCAGGTGCTCTATTGCTTTCTTCTCTCCTTTTGCCTCCTATCTTTATGCAAAGAATCTTCTCTTATTGGTCATCCTTTGATACATATGGAAAATTAAAAGTTTTACTTTTAAACTTTAATAATTTAAGTATCAAATTTTAATATGACATATATGAATGCTACTAAACATATACATGTATGTATATACGTGAATATTTCTCTCTCCTTATGATTTTTTTGCTATTTGTGGGGACCTATTTACCTTAAGGACATTCAAGTTTAAGAAGTCATTATGTCTTTGAGTACCATCATTTAGGAAATTATTGTTGTAATCCACAAAATGGGAATGCATTCCTTTTCCTAAATCAAACTGATATGAAAGTATTATGTAAGAGACAGGAAAGAATTTTAGCAAAAGTTCATCTAGTCTAACCTCATTTTGCCCACAAGGAAGTCTAGGGAGATGAAGGCTTAAAATTACAGACTCCTAGATTTACAACTGGAAAGGATTTACAGGCCATAGATTCCCACATCCTAATTTTACAGATGAAGAAATAGAGGCCCAGAGAGATTAACCAGATAGGTTAAGAGAGCTTCTTCCAAATCACACATGTCAAATGTCAGAAAAAAATCCAGATGCAGGTTTTCCTGACTCTAAGTTCACTGAGCATCCATCATTCTACCTAGATTCTGAGTCAATAGCACTACCTCTTACTAAGCTGTAATCATTCTTGCTTTCTTAAGTATGCTTCTGCAAGCGGACTCCTGTGGGGGAAATGCATACACCTTTTAATTAAATCTGGATAATATCACTTAAAGGCTTTGTTTTCATACTGCTATAATATTTAGGCTAAATTTTGTATCTGTAAAAGTATATACATTTGGGGGCTGGTTTGTTACAGGATGCAATTAAAAAAGAAAAAATCATAAGCCATTTATCAAAATGTAAAATAGAATGGAATACTGGAGAGGTTTGCCATTTCCTTCTCCAGTTCATTTTTGAGATGAGGAAACTGAGGCAAATAGGGTTAAGTGATTCAGTCAGGGTTACACAGGCAATAAGTATCTGAAGTCAAAATTTGAACTCACAAAGATAAGTGACCTTGACTCTGGGCCCAGTGCCCTATCCATTGTGCCACCTAGCTGTCCAAGCAACACTAGTTAATGAGAAGAACAATCAATTACCTTAATATGCTGCCAACCATTGCCATGTTATACAGAAGGTGATTTTAGGGGAAAAAATATTTGTAATATAGGACAGTCCCCAGTGGTCAACAGAGCAGCGGACTCGGCTAGGCTGGAATATATAGGAATTATTAAAATGAAATGTCTGGGGGCAGCCAGGTAGCACAGCGAGTAAGAGCACCGGCTCCAGTGTTGAGAAGACCTGGAGATCGAATCCCAGTCTCAGACACTTAGCACCCACCCAGAAACCCCTGGCCGTGTAAGCTTGAGTAAGTTACTTAACCCCAATTGCTTAAATAAATAAATAAATGAACTTGCTGTAGGTATCACATATACAACAATTTCTTCAGTATTAGTGCCTCATCTAATTATCCACTATACCATGATGCATCATAACCCCTTTATTTGAACCCAGTGACACATGACCTTTAAACCACTCCTTCTTCCTACTCCAATTTATACATGAGAATCCATCTACAGTAATTAGATATTTTTATTAAAGTTCTCTAGAGTCAGAACACATCTATAACATTGTACAGATTCCTTAGAAACACATTAAAAAAGACAGTGAGAAAAGTCAGAGCGGGTCCAAAAGAGAAAGAATATAATGTGTGATGCCTTAAAATCATACCTCAGCAGTTTATCCTTCCAGTAGCCCCCAATGTAGTTACTTGTCTAGGTGAAGGATTCTTGAAGTTTCATATGAAGTAATCCTTCTCTAAGAGCAAGGATAGGGACTAATTTAGAGACAAACTGAAGTCAAGAGACTTTTTTTTGTTGATTACCATATCATCACCTAAGTTTATATGAATCATCATCCTCAGTGTCATTTCCAATATATTCAACTTGTTGGGAGATGATAAGAAGAGGCCTCATGTCTGGCATGTACTCTACTAATAGTACAAATTGAATGTTATTTTAAATTTTCTGAAGGCCTGCTTCAGGAACAAGAAATAATTTTCTCCCTTGAATTATTCAATTTCTTACTTTTTCAAGGCAAATTAAGTGAATTCTTTTTTTACGTACCTGAGATTTTTCAAGTAATAGACCAACATGCTTCATTTGAATGTCCTACTACACAATTTGAGATAGGACCAGTGGTAATCAGAGGCTAAGATTGGTGCTAATAAATATTGAGGCCAACTGAGGGGTGAGGACACCAAAAAAAAAATACTTAAAAGAAGCAGAATATAATGCTTCACACCACACTGTAGTTCAATGGGCTGCCCTTTACATACAGAGAAGACATTTAACTACTTGCCAGAAAAGAAAAAAATATTTTAAAAAATTTACAGTAATAATGAAAAGTATGTACTCATCTATACATAGTTTATTAGCTCAAGAATTAGCCACAATGGGTAGAGAAAACCATGTTCAATTCAATGATCTCCTCTTCCTAAAAGAATTCCCTCCTCCCAAAATTATTGAAGTCCTACTGTGCTCAGGATACTGCATTAAGCACAGGAGGAATACAAAGACAAAAAGGAAATAGTCCCTGCCATTGGGTACCTAATTTCTATTTGGGAGATATGACAAATACAAATATAAATAAATACAAAGTCATATTCAGAGTAAGACTGAGAAGATACCTCAGAAGAAGACACATCTTAATGAAAATGATGTTTTTATTTTGCTATCTATGAGTAATCTTATTTCTCTAGCATCATTTGACCATCCTTTATCTGAATCAATGTAGGACATATATATATATATATGTACATATATATATATATATATACATGTATAATGTCTTTCATAAGATTCTCTCCTACAAAGTTCATAAACCTATCATGGTTCCTATAGGATAACAGAATCCAAGAGTTAGAGCTGCTAGTCATTCTTCCTTTGAATAACAGGTGCTTCTCCTTATGGATTTAAGAAAGAATGTGTTTATCTTTGAGGGTATTAAGAAAAAAAAGAAAGTAAAGAGAAATATTTCTTAAGAGAACTGTTCTTGCTGTTCTGTCAAAAAGCAACATTATAAAGATAACTGTATGAAAAGTCATTGAAGAATTAACAGCTTTCAGGAAAAGAATTGTGATGGGTGAAAAAAAGAACAAAAAGTTTGAATATAACATTCCCTGAGAGACTATGTAAGTTGTATTTTTATGTGAAATGTAAAAAAAATTCCTAGGATTTTTTTAGCTGAAGGCCATAAATTGTTCTTATAAATATGTTCTACTACCCTCATTTCAATATAACTGATTTCCTTTGTAATCTTATTATTTAACTTATTTAATCATAGGAAATTAAAGGATTTATTATATTGAACTATGAGTTCCATTGGAAAAGAAAGGGTTTTTTTTTCAGTTTAGCAAAAAATCATATTAAATGTACTGTGATAAGGGTTTGAGCCAACTTAATATTTAAGGAAAAATGTTCATCAGGTAGAAAGATAATACAAAAAAAAATATGCGGAATCAAAAATACATATTGAAGCAAAGACTAATCTACAAATGAATGTAGTCCATAACATCAACCCTGATATATTTCAGAAAACTGAGAAATAATATTAGTATTTCAGTTTCTTGTAGCCTCATTTCAGACTCTAAACATCAAATTTCTTTGCTTTGAAATAGACAAAAATGCTGTTTTCTTGAAGTTTCTTAAAGTGGAGGGAAATGCTTCATTAAACTTTAAATATCAATATTAAATACAGATATATCCATGTAGCTAGACTCTCAAAAAATGAAGTTGACTTAAGAGTTTCAAATGTTATGGAATATCTGAATTCTAGTATTACTCTCCTAGATAGTAGTCTCTAATTAAATTGCATGATTGCATATATTTATGCTGATTACATAATTTGACTAACTTTGTAAATAAACCACAATCAACAAAATTACTTTTAAAAACCCAACATACATACAAGGAAATTAAGACTCAAAAAACTTACCAAAATTAGTTTTCTTTTTCTGAATGTATTCCCCAAATCACATGATTCTAGCAATCCATGGATTACAAAACTCCTATTTCCAAAACACTTTGTCTTTCCTTTATAAAGGGCTCTGACTTTTCAGGTGATTTTCTAGCTTTTGAACATGTTTAAAAGTTGCAAATTCCCTTTATTCTTCAGATTTCATTTTGTGATTTTTCTTCTTACCCTATCTGGGAAATAATCCTCACATTAGTATGTCAGGTTATGAGATCAGGGTACTCAACATTAATAAGTGATTGGTAGGGGCGGCTAGGTGGGGCAGTGAATAGAGCACTGGCCCTGGAGTCAGGAGAACATGAGTTCAAATCTGGCCTGACACTTAACACACACACACACACACACACACACAAAACTAGCTGTGTGACCTTGGACAAGTCACTTAACCCCAATTGCACTCCAAAAAAAAACCAACAAAAAAAATAAGTAATTGGTGATGGTAGCGATGAGGTCAGCTGTAATTTACATAGCACTTTAAAGTTTGCAAAACACTTTACAAATATTATCTCATTTGATACTCTCAAACAAACCTGAGAGGTAGGTGCTATTATCTCCATTTTACAGATGAAAACACAAAAGTAATGAGTGGTTAAGTCACTTGCTCAGGGTCAGACAACTAGTAACTCTCTGAGACAGGATTTGAATTCACATCTTACTGACTCCAAATTCAGAGCTCTACCACTTGTACTACCTAGTTGTCTAAAGAGGTGTGTCTCACTTTAGGCTGAATACAAACATATACAGATCAGTGAGTAAAGGATAGAATCAAAGAAAAGTATTGGCAAAAAAAATAAGTTGGATTAATATTGAGAAAGAATGAGGTAGATACCAGTTGATACATTGGTATCCTCACAATGTCAAAGTAAGAATTATTAGGCCCCCAGTAGAAAACTTTTGGACAAGAGTCTGAGAGGATAAGTAGGGAGGAATAAGTTATAGTCTACATCACTGATGGAAATAAACACAGCAATAAGATCATAAAACCCTTGGAACCTCTGATTGTAAACATTTGAACTTATTTCCAAACCACAAAAAGGTAGGTAAGTGATTGCATGCATCTATATCCAAAGTTTATGTGTGTGTGTATGTGTGTGTGTGTGTAGAAGATGACAAGTAAATAACACTCTAATTAAACTATTTCTTTAATAATACCTAGAAATAATTGCTGTCGTTGGCAAAATAAAAGGACTCATAGAAATTGTCATACTATAGGCCAGCATTTTTGAGTTTTATGGCAGAGGTTAAATTGTTTTGGCAAATCTTCAAGTCTCTGTGATGAAAATCTCAAACCATATTCATTTGCTAGGTGTGCTGGCATATACCTTTTATCTTCTGCTCCTTACTGAGCAGGCTGAGGCTCATGGATCAGTTAAACTGAAGAGTTTTGAGCTGCAATAGTTCTCAACTATGATCAGATGTCTGCACCGTGTCTGGCACCAATATGGTGGGAGAGGGAGGGAGATGGAGAGATGGAGAGAGACACAAAGAGAGGTGGGGAGAGAGGGAGAGACAGAGAGACAGAGACAGACAGAGACCAGGCTACCTGCAGAGGGGTGGGGGAGCCAGCTAAAGTCAGATGTATAGTAGAAAAAGCTTCCAGTAAATTAATACTGTGATCAGGGCTATGAGTGCTCACTCCCCTCCCAACTCAGAAAAGCAGTCTCAAAAATATAATAAATACAATCTTAACTTTCCAGTGTTCTGTTTCCTCCAGTTCTGATAGAATTTCATTTCTAATCCAGTTGTTTGTAAGCCATGTTTCTTGTTCAGATAAACTAGATTTCTGTATGACCAGACATCTCTATCTTCCGCATCCTTGGGGAAAAGGAGGCGAATTTCTACACCTTTGATTTTGTCACTGTAGCAAACTCCCTAGTTAGAAAACTTAAAGAGTCTTAGAGTGTTACCTACACCCTAAAAGGCTAAGTGACTTAAGATCACAAAGGATTACACCATCATTTTGTATGAGAGGATAGAACTGAATACATTGCCTCATTGCCTCTCCAAATATAGCTTCATGAAATTAAAACTAATTTTGACATTAGCCAAAAATAATTTGGCCTTTGCCATAAGACTTTAACAGTGTTGAGTTACATCATGGCAATTCTTTGTGTTTTGCTAATGATAGAAAATATTTGAATGTATTACCAAACAGTGAGTTAAATTTGTACATTTTGAACTTCTTAAAATACCATGGATTGTAAACTATGTTAAGCATATCATTTTAACATCTTTAGCCTTCACTTGAAATGTATTCACTTTAAAATTCCCTGTCAAGTAGATATTTATAATGACAAGTTTGGGCAATATTCTGTAACCCACTGTCTTCCTCATCACTTACAACTTCAGTTCATGGTCCATTTGCAGTGTATACTGATGGATTATCTCAAGGGATTCTCCATCCAACTAAGAATCAAGATTAGAAAAATAATTTTTCATCAACTCATTTTTCCTGTATGAACTATTAGTTTGATCACTTTTTTGTTGGCATGGCTCTCTATAGGTATACGTGTATATATGTATTTCATAGCTAAAAAAATCATTTTAAAATGATTATATAGTCTATTGATATATCACCACACATTTACACCTTGTATTACAGCTTCTCCTCGCCCATAAGAGTTTATCAGTTATGTTTGAAAAACGAAGAATCATAGATTTAGAGCTAGTTATCTAGCCCAGTTCTCTCCTCTCCACTACTCTGTTACTCTCCAGTGCAACTTTACAGATGAGGAAAACTAAGGTTTAGAGAACTAACGTGGCTTGCCCAAGGTCACCCAGATAATTAGTAAGTGGCACAGGACATAGAACTTAAAGTGCAATTATTGTTCCTTTTTTGTACCATGATAGCATTCTGGGAAGCGAGAGATTGTCCCCAACTGGAAAGAGATTGTCCAAAGATAATCTTCTGAACTTCATACAAACCAGAGACTTTTTGTCAATTGTATCAAGTTTCAGCTTTCTCATATGGAAAATAATGTCAATTTTCTATCCCTAGAAGAGAATTTTTTTAAAGCAATTGGGCTTAAGTAACTTGCTCAAGGTTATATGGCCAGGTGTTGCTGGGTGGATGCTAAGTGTCTGAGCCTGGATTCGATCCCCCAGGTCGTCCCAACACTGGGGCCGGTGCTCTTACTCGCTGTGCTACCTGGCCGCACCCAGAAGAGAAAATTTTAATCTTTGAGGTGGCAGAAGGTTGATTTGTACAATATAACACTAGACAGCCAGGGTGGTTGTTCATGGGATAAGGGTATGGGGTGACATGGGGGGAGTAAGGGGGGGAATGGAGGTGATAGCAACCATCGTCTACTCTACTGTCAGTGTCCCTGAATAGTTCTAGAACTATCTTCAAAATCCTCCAAGAAAGGAAGTATGACTAAGGATTGTCTACTTCCATCAATAGCTGGGGAGTATTTTTATTAAGCTATTCCTATTTTTGCAGCAACATAAGAAAGCTGTATTCCCCAGCTGAGACGGGCATCCTATCCCTTGAGCTAGTAACATACATCAGCTTACAACCTGAGAAGGCTGCTCTGCTAGCAGCTATGAGATGAACTCCTTTTCTCCTTCATTGGGTTTGAGCTCCTGGAACAGAAGGATGAGGGGCAGAGAATGAGTATCTCTCTGTCTCTCTCTTTGCTTCACTGTTAGTACGGACATTTCTGATGCTCTCTAGATTAAAAGAGCAGGACTGAGTTTCCTGTTTTCTCCACTATGCTCCTCCCCACCTCCCTTAAAAATGTATCACCACAAAAATGATATTCACCTCAGTAGACAAGACCTAGTACATAAAGGAGCTAAGAAAAAAAAAAATCTCAATTTGTTTCAGTCAATTACACATTGTTTATCGAAGCTATGTTTAGTGATGTCCGGAAATGTAGAATCAGATAACAGTGATTTCATCTGATCATGTATCCAATTCCTGAGTTTTTTTTCCCTTTTCTTTTTTCTACAAGAACATCACCCCTTGGAGATCCCAACAGATAGCCTGGCTGGCTCTGGATTTTGAATACTGTTTCAGATAGTCATGCTACTGCAGCAGGAAAATTTTGCGCTATTGAGATTCTGCTAAACAGATTTTTTTTTCTGTATTTAGCACAGAAAGGAAACTTACTGGGGTATTTTGTATCTCCAGTAATTAGCCCAATGCCAGACACATAATAACTACCCAGCATAGTGCCAGGTACCTTGTAAGTCCTTAGTAAATACTTGCTGATTTATTGATTAACAAATGACTGTCAATTTAATCAGGCCTGGTGAGAAATACAATAACATGTCACCAACACATTACTAAAAGGATTAGACCTAGATTAGAAAATATCAGAGTCAAAGTTTGAATTCAGGACTTAAGTCTTGATATCACTGGCCTTTACATTGTATCACACTGATGACTCAATACATTTTAAAAACCTCATATTTAATTTACTCCTCTCAAGAAGGTAGTATCTTAGAAATGTCAGAAAAGTTAAAATAATCAAGGTTCTCTGTTTAAAAGGAGATTAGTCCTTAGTTCCCTAGAAACTGATCATTCAGAATGCCTCGATACCCCACAGTTCTAGGAAAATTGAGATTTTTGTTGTATAAATCAAACTAAAATCAGCCAGTAACACAAAAATTTATGGTAATAGCAAGATAAAATGTATCTACTTTATTCCAGTTTGACAGAGAACTCTGACCCCATACTATAATTGTCTAAGGATAAACCCAGAAGACTCCGTCTTTTTACAATTCTTCCAATGTATAATGATTCTCAATTTCTTGTTCATCATATGCATTAGGATGCTAATTCAATGAGCCTCCAAATTAGTAAATGAAATTACCACTCACTGAATAATTTCCCTCGACAGGAAGGAATTTTAAAGTATTATTTTATTCTCAATGATATATACTATATAAGATAGTTTGGGGATAAGAACCAGACATGTGATTTCATTGGTAGAACACTCAAGTTAGGAGAGTTCTTTCTTCACCAATGTAAATGAAAAATGTATCTGCAATTTAGAAATTTCTAGAGCTCTGAAACTTTCAGTGATTTGCCAAAGATTACACAGCCAGCAGAAGAATTAAACCCAGGTCTTTCTGGATTCAAGATGGCCTCTTTACTCACTACAACTTGCTGCTTCTTTTAAGGTAAACATAGAAGCAAAATGAAATCAGAATATCAACAATTTCAAGTAGATTTGATTGACATGTTGTGGTGACCAGGATAATGATGCCTCATGCCACAGTTTTTACCTTAGGATTTCAAGGGTTTAAGTCCAATTACTTTTTCTGCTCTTTTGACTTAATTTACCACAGTAGGCAGTAAAGCAAACAAACTAGAAATCCTGGTTCATATGAGTGACAAAATGGTTTCTCAGTACTTTGTGCATTTTATGTGAGATGGGAAAAAGGTAATGTGATAAATAGTAAGGAAAATTCATTTTAAGCTTTGAAGATTTGTATGAAGGTTGTCAAAATTCATTTACATTTCATAGTGGCAAACATTGTTAAAATAAGGATCTTATATTTGTAGCTATTAATTTGTTCAATATTGCTTTTGTATGGTGTTAGGGTGTGCAGTATGTTGGATCTGGCATTATGAAGACCTGGATTCTAATCTTCCCTCTGATATTTACCAGCTTTGCAGTTATGGATATGTTATAACCTCTAAGAGCCTGAGTTTCCTTATCCATAAGAAAGGAGCAGGTAGATGGCTCCATTGTGCATCAATTGCTGGGCTGGAGTCATGAACACTCATCTTTGTGAGTTCAAAAATGACCTCAGATATTTACTAATTATGTGATCCTAGGAAAGTCACTTAATTCTGTTGGCCTCAATTTCCTCATCTGTAAATTGAGCTAATAAATGGAATACCATCTGAGGATTTAGAATTCTAAATAACTCAGGAATAGATTGGAATAATAGGTGGAACCTTCATTTCCCCAAGCCCACAACAAAGTGGTGTCATTACTGGGAAAAGAAACATTGAAAAGCAGATAGAAAGACAATTCAACTGAAAAACAAGATATCTAGATTCTAATACTGCTTCTGTAAGCTGCTACCCCTAGGACGGTAGACAATTATTTTATCTTCTCTGGTCATTTGTTTATTTATCTGTAAAATTAAAGTTGGAATAAATGATTTCTAAGTGCCAGTCTAGTTAGAAAGTGCCAGACTTCTATTATCCGTGATACTAATGATCTCTCATGTCCCTTGAAGCCTTAGATTCATAATACTATATCCAAAACAAAGTTTATTACCTTTCCCCTTAAAACCATACCATCGCCTAACTTTTTTTTTTAATTTAGAATGCCACTATGTATGTTAACTGTCTAGATGTCTTAAAAACAAGACTGTCAATCTGAAAATTTGATGTAAATATTTTTTCTACTTTGGACTACTTCAGTCTTTCTAAAGTTCTAATAGGATTTATGCTCTAGAGCAGTAAAAATTTCAAAATCAACTAGTCCAACTCTCCCCACTGTAAGTAAACACTGGTCCAGAATTTAGTATAGTACCTGGTATATAGTAGGTGCTTAATAGGTGTTTATTGAATTGAATTTTGTAAAGCGAGGTGACTTACTCAAGCTTACAGCTAATTGAGGTGACTTACTCAAGCTTACACCTCTTGTTTGCATAGAGTAACAAATCCAAGAATAAAGGAAATAGGGGGGCCCTGAGTGGGAACATGAACATAGGGAACTTGGTATAGAGAAGAGCTGACCAGAGCAGAGCTTAGAGGTAAGTGAACCTGACAGACTACAGAACACATGGTACACAGTTAGAAGAATCTGGAAATACTAACTTCTATCACCTCATTCTCCAACATTTTTCACATACAGTCACACAATTTTCATCTCCGTAACTTTCTTTCCAGAAACGTGTATGCTAGGGTCAAAAAAAGCACTGCAGGAATCTCCAGAAAGGGCTATAAAGGGCTGTATGCTTCCACTATTTTTGAGGCAACTGACAACCAACAAGAGCCCATCTGCTTACTTCCTCTACATTCCTCCAGTTTTAGAGGTCCCTGTACTTTAGGGCTCACACACACTAGACATCTGCCCTCAATCCTCCCAGGAGAGCTTGTTCGTCCCAGCCTGCAGACACAGTCTTCAAGCCCAGGTCACACTTGTGCGATAGAAGGTGAAATCACCACCAAACATTTTGCCTATAAAAGCTCAACTTGAGTAGAGCCAACTAACACAGAATATTTAAAATGAGAGGAGAAAAGCAGTAAGCAAATATAAGAATTTTCTTCCCCCTCTCACCCCCCAAATTGCCACATGTCTCCCAGGGAAAGATTTGTCCCAAGTGGATCCCACGTTCATGGAGCACAGTCACCATTTAAATTGCATCTGATTCCCCACAATCTCAGCACTCAGGATCTGCCCTAGAATATGATTAGCATATATTAACATTTCTAAAGTCTACAGAGATCATTTTCTTGTGCATTTCCCCAGTGGTCTAGCAAACTACTCAGATATTATCCATACACCCTTCCAAGTGTATCACTTATGAAGAATGGCATTTGAATAGAAGAAAAGAAAGCATATACCAGTGATGTTCTCATTTTAATTTTATTTAATGTCTCACTCTTCTATACACAGCCCTCCAGATTGAGAAAAGTGTCTTAAACCTGTCTTTTGTTATGAATTAGGCACCACCATAACAGACAGCAGGCAAGCTTTTTTTTGAAAAGACTATCAATACACTCCAACATTATTTTGAATGTCAAAGAGGTTCTTTCCTTCTTTTGGATCCATCAATCAAACCTTTCATAAAGTGTAATTAAAATTAAGTCAAAAAGACTTTTTCTGTGTTTTTTCTAACCCTGAAGATTTTTGTATATCTCACATCAGATTCAATTTTTTTTTTCTCAGAAAAACACTTGCTAAGAAAAAAAAATAGGACAGATACTCTATTTATATGCAAATTCTCAGTTTCTCTGCATGGGTTCAGTTCTTTCATGAGAATGCTAATACTAACTTTATCTTATTTGAACTCACTGTAGATACATTAAGAAAGACCTTTCTCTCCACAGCTATTGGATTATAATACATTTGGCAAGATCAGAAACTAACATTTAATTTTGCTCTCTACAAAATGGCCACACCAGGCCTTCCAAAGTAATAGTGCATTTTTTTTCCCCTATCAATGTTCATAAAATTAAATGCTCACCCAAGAAGAGGTCGACCTACTCTCAGTTTTGAGTTAACATAACTATGGGCTCAAAGAAAAAAATTCAGCACTTCATTAAGCCGGTAGATGTCTGGTGGTTCAATGTCTATGATTCGATTATTAATTCTACATTTCACACAGGCAACAAAACAAAGAGGAAAGTGATAGACAGTTTTCTGCAATGAGACATCAGCATCATTTTTTTTTATCACAGAATGAGCACTTTCAGGAAAACCTGTCAGTCATATGCATCTTTAATATAATCCATACATGAACTTTTTGCATCAACGTAAGAGTTAAAAATGGCAAAATAATGTAATTAATTGTTAACCACATCTTGTAGAGCAGCTTCATTGCATTCTTCCCTCTATTAAAATAAACAATGTCTTAACCAAAAAATTGAAAGTAAAAATATTTTCAAACATTTTGCTAAAGGAGAAATTAATGAGATTTGCTATGTCAATGTTTACATATATGGAGAAGATGTTTAGGGCATATATTCCTACTCATACAATATATGTATGTAGGTATGTAGGTATATGCATGTATATATTACAGTATATGGATAGTTATGTATATATGGATGCATCTATATGTATGCATATATGTGCATGTTTTACATATAAGTATATATAGATTGATACTTATAAAAATGAGGAGTTGGGAGGCAGTAAATAGTAGGATGGAGAAGGAAAGGAAGAAATTTTCTTTTTTTTTCCTTTTATTCCAAGCTAAATAGTAAGACTTCTTTATCAGGTTACCTACTTTAATTTAAATAATGAACTGAAATTCACCAATTACCCCACTGACTGCTAGATTGTTATTGAACCAACTACTAATGGTTTTAAGCATCTGCTGATTCATTCAATGAAAAGTAAAGGTTTAGAACTTGTAGAAATTTTGTCTTTCTTTATCTGGCAGGCTGTTGATTATACTGCCAAATCACAGACTCATATCTTCATGTCAGAGTAATGACCAAAAACATGAGAAAAATATAGTATACTTCTTTTATGTAGCTGAATGTAACGTGACCAAGTTATCAACAAAGGGATCACCCAAAATAGTCCAATACTTTTAACATTGAGTGTTATCAAAACAAACATGGCTGTTCTCCATTACAGGTGATGAAATTCATTTTGATCACTTCTTCGAAATGTGGTTTGGAGTAGTAATAAATTGGATCTCAGACACTTGTCTTCTTGCTTCATACTACTCCCTTTTATCCTCAGCAATTTAAATCATCAGTTTTATAGAATGAAGATTACTTACAGCCTTACAATCCATAGATGATCTTCTATAAGTAACAACAATGAAGTTCATCATCTCAGCAAATCTGATCTTTGAATGTGAGTCAATCAGATGCTGGATGGATAGATGGTAATCAAAAATCACATCTAAGATTTCAATATGGGATCAAGCTTTCAACTTTTATCTAGAGTTCAGAGGACCAAGTCATCAACTGTGGCTGATGTTGTCTATAGATTATTTTAAATTTCATAATTTCAGCCTCAAGAAAGTAAATCTGAATAATAGCAGTCTGAGAAAGTTTTGGTCAAGTTGGTATTCTCTCATTCATCGATGGCATCATCAAAATTAGTCCATATCCCAGCACTATGATTACCAAGTAGTGAAAGCAATAGGAAATGTTAAAACAGTGTGGGAAAAGATCAGTTAAAATGGCCTAAGTGGGACACAATGAAATCAATATTGAGAGAATGTGCTGTAGTATATCTCCAATATCAGACTGGGGCCCCTCAGGGGCCCTTAGATTTGGATCTCACATTACCTATTAGTAACAATTGTCTAGTAGGCACATACTTGAATTAGGAGGAAAGACATGAGGGTTTTAATCCCACTTCCATCTCAGACTAATGACAAAGAGAATCAGTGATGAAAATCATATCATCTGTGGGGAATTTTTAGTGATAAAGATGTTTTGACAGCTGTATAAAGTGTGCTGCATCTCTTGGGGAGAATAATCCTTAGAATAAAGAATTGGGGAGAAAAATAACCCTCTGTTGGTATAAGGTAAATTATGTGACATGTTGAAAAATGTTTGTGTGACATGAAAGTAGGGTAATAAAAATTGTATAATTAATCTTAAAAACAAGTTTGGGTGAAATATGCCTCCTTTCATTCCTTACAACTCAACATTCATCACCATCAAAATAATTTTTAAGTGAATAGCTTCATGTAGTATAATATACTGATATCTACTAATAAGGTCACTAGGGGCTAGTCACAGTGCCCTCAGTGAGGTATGTTTTTAATAGGGAGATGATGAATGATGATGATGATGATGATGATGATGATGATGATGATGAAGGAGGAGGAAGAGGGAGAAGGATGTAGGGAGGGAGGGAGGAGGAGGAGAATCAGTGATCTAGGAACTAGCAACAGAAGACACAATGAGGTGAGCTACACCATCTACTTTGTTTTAGGAGTGTAGCAGATATTTTTAGCTGTATGATCCTGGGCAAATCATTTCAGGTCAGTTTACACTGATTTCCTCAATTGTAAAAGGGGGTTAACAGAATCTGTTTTGCATGGTTTTTGTGTGACTTAAATGAGAAAATGTTTGTAAGGTGCTTAGCATAATGCCTGATACATAGTAGGCACTATTTAAATACTTATTCCTTTCCCCAAGAAATGGCCACTAGCCAAATAAGCAAACAAATGAATGAGCAATAGGAGGGGGGAGGGATCCAGGCAGACATAAAATATTAATAGAGATGTATTTTTTTATTTTACTTTTTTGCTTTTTGGAAGGGGGAAGGCATGGCAATAGGGGTTAAGTGACTTGCCCAAGGTCACATGGCTAGTTTTTTTGTCAAGTGTCTGAGGCTGCATTTGAACTCAGGTCCTCCTGACTCCAGGGCCAGTGCTCTGGGCCACCTAGCTGCCCCAATAAAGATGTGTTTTTCAAAAAGAATGAGCAGATGTTTATCAAATCCCTACTAAGTGTTCAGTATTATGTTAGAGGTTCCAAGGGATATGAGGGGCATTCCCCCTCCCTGCCCACAAGTAATTCTTTGCTTAATCAGAACGCAACATACTAGAAGGATTTAATTAACTAGCTTTTTTTTGTCCTTGAATTTTCCTTTAAAGACAAAGGATGAAAAGGACCAGAGAACCCAAGGATGCTAGCTAGCTCTCACAAACACAGGACATATACTTCCAATGTGTCAGCGCATATACGGTCAACTCTTCTATACCCTGGATGGCTATGGTACAGCACAAAGAAAATTGATATTCATAATAATGACCCTGAGGCACTGAACAATTCTTAAATCATCTGAGAAAGATTAAATTATGCTTACTATACTGTGTAAGTCAGGAAAAGAGATTAATATATTTTTGAAAGATTTTCAACTAACCAATAGTTCAAATAAAATAAAAATGAATTAAATTAGAACATCCCATTCTCAGAACAAGAGTTTGGTAAAGTTTAATTGCATTTCTGTTATGAAGAAGTAAAAGGGTAAGTACAATTTCTGCGTGTGGTTGATAAAGAGGTGGTCTAGTATCCTGTACTCTTAGGGAAAGTACAAGCCCTGGGTTGTTGCAGAGAGAGGCAGAGCAAGGCAAGCTGCCCAGTGATTATTTTAATAAGTGAAATGCTGTCAGTTAGAAAGGAGTTTCAGAATATATGTAGCCAAGGGGTTCTTTAAAAAAATTAATTCTTTTTCAAAGATCTGTCCTTTCTCCTTCCCCTGTGCTCGCTCCTCCCATAGAGAAAGCAAATGAAATGAAATCCTCTCTAACAAGTGCATACAGTTAAAGAAAACAAATTCCAGCATTGCTCACATCCATAAAAATAAATATGTCCCAAACTGCACTGTGAGTCCATGCCTTCTCAATCACATTAGTCCAGAAGTTATTAACCTATGATCTACAGAACCCCAAGAAATCTCCTGATGGATTTCCAGGAGTCTCTGGATTTGGATGAGAAAAAAAATACATCTTTATTCAGCATAATTGATTTTCTTTGTACTCATATGTATTTTATTATGATTATTTTGCATTTAAAAACACTCTAAAAGCCTATCCATAGGTTTTACCTGACTGGCAGAGGGTTCCATGACAAAAACAAGGCTAAGAAACCCTGTTCCAGTACAACCAAAACTGTAATACCAAACGTTTCTGAAATAAATCTGAAAGGTTTCCTTTACGACCTTCAGTTAAAGGGAAAACACAGAAATAGCCAAAAGAGAATTTATAATTCATTTTAATCTTTATAACAGTGCCTAATACTGGGTATTCTGTTTCTACTTAATAATCATTGCATTCAAGAAATGGACATTTTCCCCCAGTCATTTGGGATTGTACAATGTCAAAGTGGAGAAAGGTTTTGCTTTTTAAGAGAGATCCATAAAAAAAAAAAAAAGCAAAACAAAACAAAACAAAAAACAACCAAAACTTCATTTTAACTATTTTGGAATAAGCTTTTTACTTATTTCATCTCTAGGTTCTATTTTTCTTTTTTATAGTTTTAAAATCTTTGCATGAATGCAATTATTTTGTCAACACAGTGAACTTATCACCATTAACTTTGCTTTTCTCTTTAACCTAAAGGAAGGTATAGGAATAGCAAGCATGCAAAACATGTTGATTCTTTGTGCTATCTTACACTTCTATGGGAATGGTGCCCCTATGCCAAGTTGTTAACCCATAGACTGGCTGACAGCCCATCCAGAGCCACAGAAACCACAGACTGGTTTTTGAACAAACATTTTTACAGCTTGTGGTACAATCCAGAACCAATAATAATCTGATTTTCTTGAGTACTGTGGAACTTGGATGAGAAATTGGTCACTTACCTATTTCCTGAAGGGAATGTGACATTGGAAATTATATTCAAAGGGAAATCCTCATAATGTTTACATTTTGAACTATTTCCATTGCTTTTAGGAACAAAGTTCAAGAGCCAAAATGATCATTTATTTCTTTAATGATTTTTGCTTTCCTTTTTTGCCCACTTTCATAAATTTTGCTATTATAAAATAATCCTATTTTTATACTTACAAAAAGAACTGTATATAGTTTATGTTAATTTCAGTTAATCAATAACATCAACTATAACAGTATCTACTTAGTTCTAGCCATAAAATTCAGCTAATGAGATCAGATAGTATATAGTCTATGGATAGTTAAGAACTTAAAAAAATTTTTTTACAGTCTATATGTGCTGAATCTAGACCAGTTTGCAATATTTTTGTATTTCCACATTCATTATCCTACTGAAAGCAATATGCTTTTTAGTGGAGACAGTCTCTATGACTTTTTTCCAGAGACTCAGCCCTCCTAATAATAGGTGTTTCAATAAACATCATCTATTACTCATAGATTTTCTTTGGGCTTTGGGGTTAGTGGGCTTCCATGCCCTCACCACTTTTTCTTAGGCTGTTCAGTCATTAGCAGAAGGGGAAATTCCATTATCATAGCTCTGTTCCTTATAATAGAAAGCTTTTAGTTCTCCCTAAATGTAAAGCAATGCCCTTAGAATACATAGTATGCATTAAACAAAATTATCATTATCAACTTATTTGTTTTTAAACTCCTTTTAATACAAAATGATGTCATAATTAGGACAGCAAAGCTAAAAATATCCCCCCCAAAAGGGTAGGCATTATTTACCCTCTGATATTAATATAGACAAATATTAAAATAAAAAGGTCAATAAAGTTACCATTCCCTTTAAATTTCATGGACAAAAGATATAAGATTGCTGGCAAAAATTGTTTCCTTAGGAGGAAAATGTTCCTATGGAATGATAAGTCATTTTGTGCCATCATAAGCTTAACAATGACTTTTCCTGAAGTTCACATTATAAATATTCTACCATGAACTGAAAAGAAAAAGGAAAATATACAATCCATCAAAGGGATAAACAGATTTGAACCAATCACAAGTAGATGAATATAATTTAGCCTTGATCAACCTTTTATTTAAAGCAGTAGTTACTGATGCTGAGTGAAGTAAGCAGAAACAGAAGAACTTTGTATCCAGTTACAGCAACATTGGGCAATGGTCAACTATGAAAGACTTAGCTCTTTTCAGCAACCACTTATCCAAAACAGTTCCAAAAGACTCATGATGAAAAAATGCTATCTATATCCAGATAAAGACCTGCTGGAATCTGAATACAGACTGTCATACTATTTTCACTTTGTTTATTTTTAGGTTTATTTTTTCTTCATTCTGTTTATAATGTCACAATGAATGTGATGAGGAAATATGTTTAACCTGATTGCCCATGTATAACCTACAGATTGCTTGTCATCTTGGGGGTGGTGGGGGAAGAAAGAAAGGAGTGGGTGAATCTGGAACTCAAAATCTCATAAAAATTAATGTGTTGATAACTATCTTTACATACAATTGGAAAAAATAAGATACCATTTACATTTCTTAAAAACAGTAGATATAATAATTTTTAAAATGCATTAATGTTTAAAAATTGGAAACTAAAGTAGAAAATTCCATTGATTTAAAGAAATATTAGCAATAAAAATCCATATACTGGTAATATTTTCAATGTATGATTCCTTGCAAATTCCCACCAGTATTTTGACACAATTTCAAAATCAGCTTTCTCAATGGAAAACTTCCTTGGGAAGTGATTTTGTTATCTGGCTTTACATCTAGAATAGATCATAATTCAGTATCTTTTCTGGTCCAGATTGGGCTATTCAATACTATCACTGGGGCCACATAACCACACTCTACCATGTCATAGCATTTCAAGTTATGAAGCTGGTGTTAACTTGCAAGAGACTCTTATAGCTAGCTCTTGATCTTGACCCAAGTGTTTCTTCCTCAACTCCTAAGGAGAATCCTTGGAACCTCTGAAACCAAACCAGGATTCAAGGGACTCTGGGAGTCTCAGACTTAGAGGATCCCAAGTAGTTGATTACAAAATATGTTTGCCCGGTATATAATCAATTGATATTTCCCTATCTACCTTTGCTCTTTTTAAATAAGAAAGAAAAAACCAATACAAAATTCATGCCGTAAACCATAAATTTGAGAAGGCTGCTATACCCAGTTCCCTGGGTAACAGTTTTGATGACATCTGAAAATTTATCTATTACAACTCATGTCTGCTTTCATGACAAACTGAAGCCTCAAGCTCTCACTACAATTTTGAGCAAAACAAGTATAAATTCAGGTCCCATGCTTTTGTTCCATTTTCTTGGGTCAGCGATCTATGTAGAAAATGTTATCCCAACCCAGACAGCTTGTTCCTAAATTTTAAACACACACACACATCCACATATCCCCTAGTTGGCTTCTGATTTCAGTGGGAAAGCTGATCTAATTAAAGTGTTAGAGTCAGCTTATTCTCAAACAACAAATCTGTCATTGCCTGAAGAAATGATTAATGTAAAAGGCAGTTGATCTACCAAAACCAACACTATAGAGTGAGTCTTTCTATTTGAAGCAATATTCCAGTGCCTGTTGAGAAGACATATTACAGACAGAGATGCAGGGGCAGGGGGAAGTTTTGTGATTGATATTTAGCAGTATTACCCAGATTAGAACTCAATCCCTGAATCTGAGATTGATCCACTTTGTGATCTTTTGAAATTCATGAAAGACAGTGATAACTATTTATGTCTGTACACTTAGGAGTTCACAATGCTTCATATTATCATTTTTACAATCCAGTTAGATTTCTGCATCTTCTTATTCTCTGCTTTATAATAATTGGGTTTTGTGATCAGCTTGAGTTTTTGAAAACACAGACATTTTCTCTTTTAAAACACCAAATGCTTTTCTTATAAAAACATCAGAATAAAATCAGAGGGGAAATGCTATTATTACATTCCAGGGATATTAGCCAACATTATCTTTGAATCCACAGAAATTCTCCCATGGTATGTGTTTGTAAAGGACTCTGAACTACACTGTTTTTCAAACTGAATGACTAGTCCTTTCTTTCAATTTAACTCTCATACTGTCACATTTTCCTTAAAGATGCTTTGAGGTCTTTGATGCAAAACTTAGATTGTGTCAAATGAGGCAATGTTAACAAGGTATTTCTTCATCCAATCTTTTATTGAGAAATTTCTCCATTAAAGAAATACTACCCCATTTCCATATTTCCAACGAAAACAGAAAGATAAGGTCAGGAAGGCTAGTACCATGCTTAAAAGATGAGCAATGTTTAGTTCAAAACCACTGTTTGGTTTTGTGGGATTTAATTTCCACTGGGAAGAAACCAAATACATATGTGTTTGATTTCTTTTTAAGGGTTGGTTATGGATGAATGGGGAAAACTAAAGAAAGTACAACAGAGAGACAATGGGTCTGTAGAAATGGATACAGATTGTCTTCTATCGCATGCCTACAATCTTTGGAAAATTATTTCACACTAAACTAAAGCCATTATATCACAACTTAAACTAACAAAGTGAAAGGATATCAGGAAATGGCAAAAGTCATGAGCTATGTCAAAATCGTATACTACAATTTTAATTAAATATAGATAAGAGTTCCTTAAGAAATTAAAATTGTCACCAGCTATGAAGCTAATTTGTGTTTGATTAGGATTCTGCAGTAAGTGATTACTTACAGATGCCAAGTCCCCAAGTGAAAACTTTGCCACCTGTTTTCAATTTGTGGGTTGGCAGCCTTTCTCTAACAAAGCTTACTGGTCAAACAGTGGACAATGCCATCTGCTATTTTAATGGTGGGACTTAATCAATATCATTTTCTGTATGGCATCTAGAATACTGGATTGGTTCAAAGGCTTTTCTTCATCACTTATAAAAGCTGTAATAATTCCTAAGATGCATCTTGCTCAATCCTATGGGCTTCACCTTGAATGAACTAAGACTAAATATATATACAGCAGACCAACTATTCCAGAAGTGAGATAATGAACACAATGTGCTTAGAAGAATGCCTGGCACTAAAGTAACTGCTATGATGATGACAACGATGACTACTCGTACTACTACTGCTATTACTACTACTACCACCACTACTACTAGTATTACTACTACTACTACTGCTACTGCTAATACTACTACTGCTACTACTGCTACTGCTATTACTACTACTACTACAACTACCACCACCACTACTACTACTACTACTACTGGTATTACTACTACTACTAGTACTACTACTGGTACTACTACTGCTACTACTGCTATTACTACCACTATCACCACTACTACTACTACTACTAGTATTACTACTACTACTGCTACTGCTACTACTACTACTACTACTACTACTGCTACTGCTATTACTACCACTACCACCACCACCACCACTACTACTACTACTGGTATTACTACTACTACTGGTATTACTACTACTGCTACTGCTATTACTACTACTACTACAACTACCACCACTACTACTGCTACTGCTATTACTACTACTACTACTACAACTACCATCACTACTACTACTACTGCTATTACTACTACTACTGCTACTCTTATTACTACTACTACTACCACCACCATCACCACTACTACTCATCTATATGAAATAGAACTGAGCATAGAGAGATTATAGGATCATGTTTATCATAAAATTTAAATAAAATGGTACAATTAACAGTACTGAACTACTTACGAAGATCTACATAAAATGTTTTATGGTTTAATAACAATAAGTTACCAAAGATTTGTTAAAGATAAAAAGTTCTTCCCTTTAACTCCCATAAGCAATTAGCCCAAATCTAATGACAGAATTGTATTTGCAGAAACAAATTGACTTGTTTGAAAGAAATAATAATAGCATTTATATTCTCTTTTAATTTGAATAATAATAATTACCACTTTAGGGCACTTTCCATATATTATCTCATTTTATACTCAAAACAATTTACAGATGAAAAATCTGAGACTGAAAGCACTTAGGTGATTTCCTTTGGGTCATACAGTAATAAGCATTCAAGGAAGAATTCAAATTCAAGTCTTACCAATTCCCAATTCAGTTTTAACCACTATGCTACAGCTACTTATCTACATGAAGCAATTGTGCCATAGCTTTTATTTCACAGGCATAACCATGATAGTCTCACTCCATTTCACACAAACTTCTTTACCCAAATTGACTTTAAGACCAGCACTAGTAAACAAGAGTCTTCTTATGACTGTCATCTGTCAGCAATGACAAAGACAGACTGTGATTTGTCCCAGAACATGCTATTCCAATGTTGTGATTACTACAATTATGTACTGCACGCACGGTACCCAAACTACCTGTCTTCTTTGGTCCTCTAATTCTTCCCCTGCTCCCTCACTTAAGTTGTTAGGTGGTAATGATGCAAAGGGAATGACTAAAGAAAATGATGTTGCCAATTGTTGCTGCCCTAGGGGTCCATAGCATATTTTACCTCCTGAATTCTGTATGAGACCAAACTAAAAGTTAGAGTCCTGAAACCAGGGGAGTTAGCATTCTCTGAGAGCATGACGAACCAAGCTTCTGAAAATCATCTGTTCTTTCAAAAAAATGTAGTTATAACCTGAAGGAATTCACTTGGAGAAAAGGGGGTATGAAATAACTTAAGAACTAGGATGTATTCCATTTTAAATGTGGTAAGCATATACATGCATGAAAACAGGTCAGATTCCAAATTTGGTTCCCCTGTCTCTAAGAGGTAAAGTATGCTTTGTTAGTGTCTACTGAGCATGTGTTGTTAGCGTTCAAATCTTCAAGCTGACCTTCCTCAAAATTCATCATTTTCTTCTATTCACATCAAACAGGCAATACATCAGAGTGGAAAAAAAACAGCTCTGGGTTAGTTGTTAGCAGAGAGCATGGTTCAAATCATGACTTTAGGTATGTGAATATGACAGGTTACCTCCCCCCCCCACTCCCACCCCCATTCCCATTTTCCCCATCCATGAAATGAGGGCAGACAACAAAAGCTGTCATACTGATCTCATAGGGTTCTTCAGTGAGGATCACATGAAATCACATAATCTACTTTGCAAATTTTTGTGTTAAATAAATGCTTATTACTTCCATGAAAGAAAAACAATCTGTAAGAACTATGCAGTTCAGATGCTGCATTAGATTTAGAGAGAACATACAAAAGCCTCAAACTTTGTTTCTCTGGTTCCCATGTTTGTCTCAGTATCACCCCTATATATTCCATAATTACCATCCACACTATGCATCACTGTACTGTGCTAGAACAACATATCCTATTACGGGTTGAAAGGCTCTGAATAGGAGCCATTGTAGACAATGAGGGATAGGCTAGTTACCCTCAGAAAGCATCATCACCAGGGAATATTTTTACTATTATCTTAATTATAGAAGCTCTTCAGATCATCTACTAAGTCATTGAGTATAATCTACCCCCATCCTAGGGGTTGGTTCAGAGAGTAATCAAATAAGAAGACTCACATATCCTTTAAGTTAAAAAATAATTGGTTCTATTATCAGAGTTTACATATTAAGAATAGTCTAATTGATTAATTTATAACCCTTTTATAAATAAGGCATTTGTGGAGTTTTAAATAAGAAAGGTTTTCAAGATTAAGGCTATAACCTTGTTTCTCTTGACTTTTTGCTTCCAGCATTCTTAGCAGAGGCCCAACTGGCAAAAAAATGTTTGCATTTACACCGTGATTGAAGGAGGTATGGCAGTTAAGTGGCACAGTAAATAGAGCACTAGGTCTGGAGTCAGGAAGACTCATGTTCCTGAATTCAAATCCAGCCTCAGACATTCATTATCTCAATTAGTCTGGCCAAGTCACTTAACTCTGTTTGTCATAGTTTCCTCATATGTAAAATGAGCTGGAGAAGGAAAGAAAGAAATGGCAAACCACTCCAGGATCTTTGACAAGAAAACCCAAAATGGGGTCATGAAGAGTCAGAAATGACTGAACAAATATACTTTTAGCATTATCCTTATTTAACCTTACTGTGAATCAACCACTTCACACACACACACACACACAAACACACACACCCCACATGCACACAAACACACATATACACAAATTATTATATGTAGCATTTGAAACTTTTGGTCCTTTCCCAGAGGACTAAAGATGAAACTGCTTTTCTGACTTCAGACATGCCTTAAAAGCTGAGACAAGCTTAAAGTATCTATAATCACAAGAGTTCTTTGGACATTTCCCATTATAGTTTTCACATTAACACAATTGCAATTCTCATTTCCCTAGAAAGGTCTGACTAGAATTGTCATATATCAGATGTCACATAAAAAAAAACCATAATAAAAAGTGATAGTATCCATTTGGGGTCATCTGAATTTGTATATCTTCCTTGCAATTATTGGTTATGCTCATGCTTCAAAAACTGGTTTCTGGGGGAAAAATGCCTCATAGACCTAGAGAGTATTGGGATAAAGCCCATACAAAGAACAGGGGTTAAAGTGAAAAGAAAGAGAAAGCTGGTGAACCATTTCTTCTCTATACATTCCTATTTTCATTTCCCTATGACTATAGCTGGTGCTTTCTTTTCTAACACTACATTCCATTTATTCTCTCTGTATTGTTTTCTATTTATTAGTTTGATGTTTTCTTAATTATAACGTAAAACTCTTTGATGATAGTGTCCCTTTTCCAAATTGAGTCAAGTGACTAAGCAATTTTAAATGCCCATTATGTTCCAGACACTTCTTTATCCCCTTCGTGCTTAGCCCAAGCACATTGACTTCCACATGGTAAACACCATTCATTGAAATCAGTCAAGATGCATTTATTAGGTGATTACTACAAGCCAGTCACCATGATAGAAAGATAGGCAAAAAAATCAAAATAATTTTCCTTTGTTCTATGATATGATATGATATGATATTATAATAATATAAGAAACCAAAAACAATGAAGGAGGAAACAACTATTATTTGTTTGTTGTCTGCATCCCAGAGAGAAAATGCTAAAATGGGGCTCCTATGAAATATGAAACTTATGGTTATCTTTATCATTAGTAATCCTCACTACATGCAAATTGATTGTCCATAGGATCAGTTCTACTCAGCAATTAAAGTAGCCCTTCTGAGCAAGCAATGTGTTATGAATTAAATGACCTCCAAGATTGGATATGGCTCATCTTAGCTGGCTTCCTCTATCATTCTCCCTTTTTAGGTGGAGTAAGACCACTACCCCCTTTGAGTTAAAGGCTTTGGGGAGCACTGTTTCCAGAAGTACATCTTTAAAATATACATGTGGGAAGAAAAATAGGGAGTTTGAAGTATTTTTTAGTCTATTAGCTAAACTGAGAAGGTCAGCGGTATAGTGATCCTTAAGTTAGTCACAGATAAGTTTAAATATGGTGAATTACTAAAAGCTGAGAGAATATGGCAAAAGAATGAGAATGCTTCAGCGATTCATCCACATATACAGGCCTTTGGTAGAAGAAGATGGGAGCAGATTAAGGAAATTATGGCCATTATAGAATTAGGAAAAGGAAATTTCAGAGCAACCCACAAATGAGGGCAGCAGAAAGTGAAAAGATTATTACGGATGATTTATGGTCATGTTACTTGTGCAATATTAATATGCATATTCCATTTGCATTCTTGTTGATTATTTCATAAGAGTTCAAGCATTTTCATTATTCATTTATGAATTGGGACCTTCAAAGGGTAAGGTTGTGTGTGGTTTATTTTTTTCGTGGCTCTATTTATGTGTGTGTGTGTGTGTGTTAATAACGTACTATCAAAAGACAATTAGAGGTGACTAGGTGATATTATCTCTCTCTCTTTTTCAAAAGAGTATATCCAGAGACAGCTAGATGTGGCAGCGAATAGAGCACTGGCCCTGGAGACAGGACAACCTGAGTTCAAATTGGCCCTCAGACACTTAGGCCTTACTAGCTGTGTGACCTTGGGCAAGTGTAATGGAAATACAAATTTAAAGATCTTCCCTGCCCCTAGGCTAAAGTGCACCTGGAGCCTGGGGTGGGAGGCTTGTTTTTCAGTAGATACTTTTTGATTGGCCAGTGGGTCCAGAAGGTTGTTACATTCTCTGAGCCAGGAGAAGGCTATATAAGCCCTGATGTGTAGCTCTGTTTTGGGGGCTCACTTTGAGAAGTGTTCTGTGATTTGATATGGATTCTGGGAAGCCGTTGTCTGGAGACCCCCGGCTTTGAAAAACCCAGATGTTGAAAGCCAGATGTTGATTTGATATGGATGTAATGGCTGGACAGTTTGGAAATCTGTCTACTTGATCTGTTTCTGTCTTGATAATTCTGTCTGTGTACTTTGAAGTTCGGGGTGCTGACCTTTTCCCCTGAACAAGGTAAACGATATATGTCTGACTGATTAAAGTAAGCTTGTTAACCCATTTTGAGTTGCTTTCCTTTAACAAAGCAGATCTAAGAACCTGTGCTGGCAGCAAACCCTGAGGATGCTTGGGGTGCTTGCTGCTACAGCAAGTCACTTAACCCCAACTTCCCTACCTTCCCTCCTCCAAAAAAGCAAAAAGACAATATGCTACATCATACATCATAGATTCATGAAGATCAAGGTTCAAGTCCTATATCTACTATCTGCTAATTGTATGACCATGGTCATTTCATTTCACTACTCCCAGCAACTCTCCAAGACCACCAGTTATTAGAATATTTTTTTTGATCTGCATGAGGGAGAGAGTTTGTAAACTAGGATTTGCCTAATTCCCTAATTTGATATAATCATTGGGTTGATCTTCCTCATTTCTTACTCCCCACAACACAAAAATTGGCATATTGGAAACTTCTGTGTCTTCTGATATTTGATACAAGTACAATTTGGAAAAATCATGCAAATTAAGTTGTCAAAAGTCATCAAGCACCATTCATTAATAGTTCATCAGTGCATGGCCCAAGTGAATTTTAATATGTAAGTAGATTGAAACTTCATATCCATACTTTGTTCTACACAAGAGGAAAGTTTCTGATGGGAGTGTGTAGAGGGTACATATTTGAATTTTCATCTGATGAATCATATTTTAAATGCATAGAAAGGATTTGCTATTAAATAGAATTTTGTAGAGACTACTTCTAGCAAGTACAGACCTCTTTGTAACATCAGAAATAAACTATTAACCTGCCACCTTTGTTAGCTCAGGTTTTAAAAGAGAATCAATAAAACTAAATAAAATATAACCTCAAGCCAGCTACTCTAAGAGGAAATGTTCAAAAGGTCACCACATGTTCTGTACAATCAAGAATAAGGACAAGGACCCATGCATGAATTCTGTGCGGTGATTGCTGAGGGTGAAAGAAAAGAAGCTGTGAACTACAAAGGGCACTGGGATCATTTTTTTTCGTTAGCAAAGTTTTAAAGAGACTCCTATTTAAATAGAGCAACTGAAAAAAGAAAGTTGACTTATTTCTGACCTACTATTTCTGGGAATTTATGGCTTGTTTCACCTACTCCTCCCCCAGTTTGATTGTTGGAAGGGGAAGGTATGGCAATTGGGGTTAAGTGACTTGCCCGGGGTCACACAATGAGTAAGTATTTAGTGTCAGAGGGCGGATTTCAACTCAGGTCCTCCTGACTCCAGGACCAGTGCTCTATTCACTGTGCCACCTAGTCACCCCGGTGACTCCAAACTTTTAAAGGCAAAATACCATAGTCCTCTTTCAAGAACAGCCATAGAATCAAAATTGATATGGTTTGCAGTCTAGGGTGGAGGTCCTGGGGTGTGTGTCCAGGTTGCCAGAGCGTGTGGAGACCTCAGAGAGGGATCTAACACTGTGGCAGCTGAGAAAACCCCAGTGTTTTGGATGAAAGCTCCCCTGTTTGGTGGCAGAGTCCTACTGTGGCAAAAAGCCCAGGGGTCAAGTGACTGAGGGGCAACATGACCAGGCAAAGGAAACAAAGCAAACAGAAGATTCCAACATTAGACTCCTATTTTGGGGAAAAAAGGAACAAAGCATGGAAAAGGAGAAAGACAGTGAAGTCAGAACTCCTATACCAAAAATTTCAAAGGAAAATACGAGCTGGTTACAAGCCATAGAGGACCTTAAGAAGCAGATAAGAGAAGTAGAGGGAAAATTGGGAAGAGAAATGAGAATGATACAAGAAAATTATGAAATGAGGGCTAACAGCCTGACAAAGGAAAACAAAACCTTAAAAAACAGACTAATTCAAATGGCAAAAGAGGCTCAAAAAGGCAATGAGGAGAAGAATGCCTTAAAAAGCCAAATTTGCCAGATGGAAAAAGAATATCAAAAGCTCACTGAGGAGAATCATTCTGGGAAAATGGAAACTACTGATTTTATGAGAAATCAAGATGCTTTTAAACAGATCTAAACAAATGAAAGAATAGAAGAAGGCAATGTGAAATATCTCATGGGAAAAACCACTGACCTGGAAAATAGATCCAGGAGAGATAATTTAAAAATTATTGGACTACCTGAAAGCCATGATCAAAGTAAGAACCTAGAAATCATCCTCCAGGAAGGTCTCAAAGAAAACTGCCCTGATGTTTTAGAACCAGAGGGCAAAATAGAGGTTGAAAGAATCCACCAGTCACCTCTTGAAAAATATCCCCAAAAGAAAATTCCTACAAATATTATATTCAGGTTCCAAAATTCTCAGATTAAGGAGAGAATATTACAAGCAGCCAGGAAGAAACAATTTGAATATTGTGGAAACACAATCAGGATAACCCAGGATCTGGCAGCTTCTACACTGAGGGATCAAAGGGCTTGGAATATGATATTCTGGAGGGCAAAGGAGCTGGGATTAATACCAAGAATCACCTACCCAGCAAAACTGAGTATCATGTTTCAGGGGAAAATATAGTCATTCAGTGGAATAGAGGACTTTCAAGCATTCTTGATGAAAAAACCAGAGTTGAATAGAAAATATGACATTCAGATACAAGAAGCAAGAGAAGCGTGAGAAGCTAAACAGGGAAAAGAAATCATAAGGAACTTATCAAAGTTGAACTATTAACATTCCTACATGGAAAAAGCAATAATTGTAACTTATGAAACTTTTCTCAGTATGAAAATAGTTGAAGGGAATATAAATATACATATATATATGAGGGTATATGAGCATATGAATACCTATGTGAATGAGTGTATATATGTTTACAGGTATGCATAGAGGGCACAGGACCAATTTAACAGGAAGGGATGATACTTAAAAGGTAAACTTAAGAGGTGAGAAAGGAATATAATGAGAGGACATGGGGAGAGACAGAATGGGGTAAACTATCTCATATAGAAGAGGCAAGGGAAAATGGTTACAATAGAGGGGAAATATAGAAAGGCAAACAGGGTTGGGTTAACCCTATTCCCATTGAATTTGGCTTGGGTAGGGAATGAAATGCACACTAAATAGGGTATCTCACCCTACAGGAAAGTAGGAGTGAAGAGGATGAGAGGGAAGTCAGGCTGAGGGGGAGGAAAGTTGGAAGCACCCACTTTTGAAAAAGGATGGGATCAGGGTGGCCAGGTAGCACAGAGAGTAAGAGCACCAGCTCCAGTGTCAGGATGACCTGGGGATCAAATCCGGGCTCAGACACTTAGCACCCACCCAGAAACACCTGGCTGTGTAACCTTGAGCAAGTTACTTAACCCCGATTGCTTTAAAAAAAAAAAAAGAAAGAAAAGGGATGGGAACAAAGTAGAGAATAGAACTTGTGGGAGGTGGGATAGGAGGGAAGGAAATATAGTCCGTATTTTACAATACATCTACTATGTTATTGTTTTGCATTAGTCACACATGTAAAACCTATAATGAACTGCTTATCTTCCCAGTAAGGGTGGGTAACAAGGGAGGAAAGGAATTTATCTGGAATTCAGTTTTAAAATCAAATGTTTAAATATATATATACATATATTATTATTATTAATACTATTTTACATGTAATTGGGAAATAAGATATACAGGCATTGGGGCATAGAGATCCACCATGCCCTACTGGAAGTCAAAAGGGGTATGGGAGAAAATATGGGAGAGAGCAGATTGGAGGAGAGGATATCCTGTGGGACTGCTATTTTGGGGTGGTGAGTAAGGGAAAAATGGGGAGAAATTTTGTAACTCAAAATCTGGTGGAAATGAATGATGTAAATCAGAAGTTAATAAAGCATTTGAAAAATGAAAAAAAAAGAAATAAAAAAAAGAAATGCCCTCTCATTCTGTCTTTCCCTTCCTCCCCCCCCCCCATATGTATATGTTTGCATAAACTTATACAGCTATTCCTTCCACATCATGGGGGTTAGGGGCATGGCACTTCTGTGATGTGGAAAATCTGTGGAAACATTTTTCGGTCTGCCTTTGTACCAGAAAAGAAGTCTGTATTATTAAGGTATTAAAAGATAAAATATCTTAATATTATACAATACTACACATATATATTATGCATTTTTGAGTTTCTAAACTTTTTCTGTGTCATCTGCTGGTCTTTGTGTGTTATCTACAGCTTCTGCAAAACTCCACCCAAATTCCCATTTAATTGCTTATGCTGATCTGCAATATATTAAAACTACAATGGGAAAAGTCACAATTTGGAAGGGATAACTATATTTTTTACCATAGTAAATGTGAGTTCAGTGTAGAGGAATATTTGATGATCATAGATATGGAACTGGAGGCTCTATAAGCCAAACCCCTTATTTTATAGATGACATGAGTTAACATGAAAAGCATCTGCAAACCTTAAAACTCTATATAAATGCCTATTATTCTTAGTAGTTCTCATCACTGTTATCATGGCAGTTGCAATAGTAACCAATCTGATGTTTGAAAAAAAAAGCAAAAGGCACTTAGCTCAATCCTTGGCACACAAAAGGTGCCAATATATGCTTAGTCTTTTCCTTCCCTTCCCCCAGAATAATATATGAGGAAAGTAAGATGGGGGGAGCAGCTAGGTAGTGCAGTCCCCGGAGTCAGGAGGACCCAAGTTCAGTTCTGGCCTTAGACACTTAACACCCACACAAAAAAACACTAGTCGTGTAACCTTGGGAAAGTTACTTAACCCCAATTGCCCTCCAAAAAGCAAAAAAAAGAAAGTACGATGGGGTGGGAGCAGGTTTTCAATCCTTATCCCCAACTTTTGAGAAAATGTTCTTTCAAACAGATCTATAAAGTTGTGGTTTTTTTTAAATTGGTAAGATTTGTAGTAGTTTATTTTTCTTAGATAACAAAATGACTTTTATTCAGTAGTAAAGATTTTTCAACTCAGTTCAACAGTAGTATACTTAGCAAAAGGCCAACAATCAACCAAAAATTTTAAGGAAGATAAAGGGAAAAGTCATGACCAAATAAGTGATGGAGCAGATTATAGGAGTTAATTGGATAATTTTGATTGCCAAAAATAAAGATTTTCCACAAAGCCAATGAAGTTAAAATTATAAAGGAGATGATTAACTTAGGGAAAATGTTTTGCAAAAATTTCTATGTTCAAGATATATAAGGAACAAATCCAACTTTTTAAGAAGATCCATTCTTCAAAAGATAAATGCTGAATGGAACCCATTCTTCAACAGATCCATGAAAATGAACAAACAATTCTCAAAGAAAGAAATGACAGTTATCAATAACCATATCAAAAACTTCACTAAATCACGAATAATTAGAGAAAACCCTCTGAGATGCCATCTCATACCCATTATAATGACAAATATGACCAAAAAAAAAGGAAAATGATTGTTGTTGGGGATGCTTAGGAAATGAGCTATTTGTATGACTTGGAATTTATTCAATCATTTTGCAAATCAGTCCAGGATTAGATTTTAAAAGGCATGGTGCTACTCTTTCACCTATGCTCCAAATGGCTCAAAGAGAGAATACTATACATCCAGACCATTTATGGCAACTTCTTTTGTAAAAGGAAAGAAGGAGAATCAAAGAGAATATCCATATGAAATAGAGCAGGGTGTAGTGAGAAACCAAAGAATGATTTATTCAATAATGACAACTTTGTCAAGAACATCTTTGAAGGAGAGAAGAACTATATTCAATGCAATGATCAACCAGGATTCTAGAAGAGAAATGGTGAAGTAACTTACATGTCTCCTGACACAGATGTGACGGATTCAAGGTATAGAATAAGAAACACATTTCTGGAAATGACTAATGTAGAAATTTACTATGGTTGATTGTGCATATTTGTCAAAAGTATTTTTTCTCCAGTTTGATGGGGAGGTTTGGGGAGGAGGTTGTGATAAAAATGAAGAAAACCTAGTACATTTTATGAAATACACATAATGAAAGCCAGAGGAGTAGTTTGAAAGTTATATGCTGAATTTATTATATATTTAAAAGGAAAATCAAGATTTGTATAATTAAGATCCATGGTTTCATGTACAATTTTTTCTGCTTTATTTTTTAACATGGCATCCAATAGATTCAGGAACTTTTGGTGCATGCTTTATTTTTTAACATGGCATCCATTAGATTCAGGAAGTTTTGATGCATGCTTTATTTTTTAGCATGGCATCCATTAGATTCAGGAAGTTTTGATGCATGCTTTATTTTTTAACATGGCATCCATTAGACTCTGGAAGTTTTGATGCATGCAACGTTAGAGGAAGCAGAGGAAATGTGGCTGCACAAATAGAAAAGGGAATATTACCCTTCATGACGTTACCCTGGGAATTCTGCTGGAAATCAACCATCCATGTCCCTTAACTGTTCCACATGTACAACCACCACATGCCTTTGTAACCTATTAAGGACAAGCTTCCCTCTTTCCTTCTTCACCTCTGTGTTCAGACTCTTTAATAAAGACAGAGGGTAGCACTATTGGGAGACAGCTAATACTGTTCTAAATGGATCTGCAGGTCTTGTTCTCCCCAGTTCCCTAACAACCAGACTGAGCTGTCTGTCACTATTCAGGCAGGCCCACTGGAGCTGGCTTTACTGAACTCTTACTACTGCTCAGCTCCTTTAAAGAGCATTCAGGTATCATGCCCACAAAGCCTTAAATCTTTTCAGATCTGTTGTCTTATTTTTTTTTATTTGTTCTGGACCTGTGATTTTATCATTGTAGAGGAATTCAAGGAAAGAAATTTCCTATACCTGCCATTATTGCAAGCACAACTTGTCTTAGAGTTGGCTTGGGATACCAACAGTTACTACTCAAAGGGTCATCAGTTCACAGTATCTTTCCCCAAGTTTGCCGCTTCCTTTCTTTCGGAGAGATGCCTATGATGGCAAAGACCCAGGGGGTCTCTCAAGGTGTGGTCCCATTTTCATTGACTCAAAGGTCTTGTCCAGAAACTTCACAAAACCCTTCTCCCTGACCCCCAGTGCCTTCAATAACCAGTCAACGTGATTATATTTGGTCATAGCATGATAGAAGGAAATTTAACTAAGAATAAATACATTTTTTAAAAAGATACAGTATGCAACCAGAAAGTTTGAGTCATCTATAATCCTACATTTTTCTCCTCAGAGTTAGAAAATACTTGTTCTGTTAGCAGAAGCTACTATTCTTATATTAAATGGAAGACATCAGCACACAGTATGACCTTAATTAAAAGCACCATTTTATCCCATTGTTTAGATTGAGCTCTCCAAACTTTTCATCCTTCCCTTTAGGTCACCACCTATCTTCCTCCTACTCTTCAGCAAGTGAAAGGACATGGATGTGATGGATAACTGGTAGTACCTTGGACAGCTGGGAGATCAAACCTGAAGAAATTGCCTAAGACAAGCCCAAATGAGGCCCAGGACTTGGGAGTAAGAACCCAAGGTGATCTACTTATACTCATTCAATAACTGAGAGTAAATTGGAGGATAATCAAGATATTTTGCTATCCTCTATACAAGTAAAAATTAATCCTTTATAAGAGGAGTGCCTAATCTTGTCAGATTAGGCCAAATCTCTCTCCTCACTTTTACTCTGCAAAATGGAGATTTCCCAAGATCTTCCTTACTGATCTATCTATAACCACAAGGTGAATAGCTCTAAGCAATAAAGTGCTACATCAGAGACTTTCTTTTCTGGGGGATAACCTCTTTCATCTACAGATCAATGACTTCTGCATGCAGAGACTTACCCAGGAATGGGGTCACATGTATGTTCTTGGGAACTCAGTATTTGCTCAGATTTTCACATAAGAATACCATCAGTACTTTTGCCAGATATAGAAATTCAAACCAACCACAATTTTGTTATCTATTCAGTCTCCAGGGGCCAAGAAGGCACAAAGACAGTCAGGGACAGCATGTCCCTAGCTCTCTATCAAAGGAAGCCATAGAGAAGGGATCCTTGCTGTGTGAAAACCTCTCTTCTACAGAAAAGTCCAGAACTCCCTGTGATATTAACAGCAGTCTCCTGGTTTCTGTTTTCCAAACTATGTTCTTATCTCTTCTTGTTTGAGTATGATTTGGTCTAATTCTCATCTTCTAAAAGACCACTACCCACTTATGCAAGAAAAGATAAGATACCCTAGTTCTAATCCCAATCTACTCCCATGGAACACCAGGTTTGTTTCACATATTGATTAGAAAATTGAGGTAGGGCAGTCATATTACAAGAAGGATAACAGACAGAAAAACCACTTCTGCTTTAGTATCTAGATAATGTTAAAATATCTAGAGAAGGACTTCCAACACAATACAGTACATACCTTGTGGAGGGTATGGCCCAAAGTCTGAGGGTAATATGGAATAATGGATAGAAAACTAATAAGAAGAACAAGCATCAAGCCATGACTCCAACACAGTCCATAATGTGTGATTAGAGGCAAGTCATCCAACCCCTCCTCATCCATTTTCTATGAGTACAAACTGCAGAGCACATATCACTTCATTGGTAGAGGGAGTTCTCCAACTCGTAGTTCTAGATTCCAGTAACCAGTTGCCCTGCCTTACCCCCTCAAAAAAAAAAGCAAAAAAAAAGAAAGAGTGGCATGGACATCCTGACAAAATTGGAAAACTTTGTCAGGATCATTCTTTTCTCTTGGTAAAGAAGATGAGGTTGGATATGAAGCAGCAAAATGTGGTTTGGAAAGCAACTTCTGAGGAGTTTCCAGATTTCTTTTTAGTAGCTAAACACCACTTTTGAAAAGAACCTGGCCAATTGCTATATCTACATAGAAAATAAAGTGTGATTTGATCTAGTATTTTTATTTAAGTTTTTATTGTTATTGGTGGTGGTGGTGGTGGTAATGATTGATTCCACATGTAACCATTCTGACGTTACCATTGTAGAAGTTTCAGCTCTTCGGGTGTGCTTATACTTGAAAAGATGTCCTAGATATTGACACAATAACATTTCTCACATAAATAAAGACTTTGAAAATAGAAATCTTAATTCCCAGAATACCTAGGTACTTTGGGCCCTCCAGTAGAGTGTCAGGTCAAACAGATTTCATCAGTTCTCAACAACACATTTATTACTACCATTTGAGCAACATGAGAAGACTTGAGGATACAAAGAAAAAACAAAATAAAAATATTGCCCTCAAGTAGTTTATGTTCTAATGAAGAAGACAGAATTACATAAATTGGGACACATATGCTATTTAGGCATGGAAGTTTATTGCCCTTTGTCAAAGTACAAATTTCAGGAAGTTTTTTAATTGATCCAAAAGTGAATGCCTAAGTCAATAGCAACAGTTTTGAACGCCTTATTTTGGTCATTCATTACTCACTCAATGAAGGAACGTATTTTAGGCCTTAGCTAAGTTTCCCAATATTCACCCTTCACAGAAAGTAAGAAAAGGCTTAAGCCCCTGGGGGATAGAATTAGAAATCATGATCTGAATAACACAACTGTAGCTTACAAACAGTAGCTTTGTCTCTGAACTTAAGCCTGATTTCACTTGGAGATGATAATGAAATAAAATGACTGACCTCATCAACTCTTGTCAACAAGAAATATCAACCACATACAATACCATTTAAGGAAAACTAGCTTTTTGTCCAGCAGTGTGAAATTAATTCTTGGTGAAAACCATTATGACCTCTGACTTCAGTTTACACAGAATCTCTATGCTCTCTCTCCCCCTAAAAACTTACCTTTACTACCAACTCCCCAATTTCTATTGTTCATATCATCATACACTCAAAATTAGTCTTGACTTTTCCCTCTCCCTTAGGTAGACATCCAAATAACAGAAGAGTTCCATTGATTCTATCTCCACAGCATAGCCCTCCATGTAAAAGGTCACCTCTTTATTTCATGTCTTCATCTTCTTTACCAAGACTATATTAATATAGTAATATTAATATAATTAATACCAGGTCTTTCTTTATTAATCTATCCTTCTCACAGGAAAGAGATCTTTTCATATGGTCTGAGTTGTGTTACCTTCTTCAGGAGGAGACTGAAGGTCTGTTGTGCCCTTCTGTCAGCTGGCTTTCCAAAGCACTCATGTGCCCCTGAATACACTAGCCCTTACTACATCTAGACCTAATGACATCACTTCCTTACACAAACATCAATGGCTCCATATTTTCTATAGCAGTGCTCTCCAAAGCAAAGCCCAACTCCAAGGGACCTCTCATCTACTAATTAGAAGAAGAGTGGAGATGGGTCACATTTCACTCTCCCTGAAATAGCCAATGAGAGTTCTTGTCTCCAATACAACCACACCGACTCTTTCTTTCATTCCACTCCTGCTCTGCCCTTCTCTGCCAACATAGACTTCCGGTCTTTTCTCATCTCTGAACAAATGTTGGCTTCTGATGTTAGTTATAGCCTAAATACTTATTCCTGAGCACCCAGGAAGAATAACCACAGAAACGCCATTCACCAAACTGTGACAGGGGTCCTTATTTATGTCATAATGGATATGCTTGTCTCTCGGAAACACAGTTTCTATGTCTATAAAATATTATTTGTGATATTTATCTCAGATAGTTGTCATTGCAAGTCTCAAATGAGATAATTCCTGTAGGTCATTTCAACCATTAAAAGAGTATGCAAATGTAAGTTATTACTATTCAAAACCCTAAAAATCAGGACCTTATCTTGAAATATTTTCCCTTCATAGAACTGACACCCAGAAAAAGTGGTATTACTATTCTTCAAACAGGTCCTGTTTTCCTAATTCCATGCCACAATACATGTCATTGCCTATGTTTTGAATGCCACCCCCTCCACCTTAGACTGTAAGACTGTACCCATCCTTCAAGACTCAACTCAAATGCCATCTCTTTTATGAACCCTTGCCTCTGACCACCAATCAGAAAAGATCTTTCCTTCATCACAATTCCCCAAGGATCTCTCGGATAACCATCACTCTATTTTAATTACACATACCTTTATTTTTTCCATAGCTTCATTCATAATCATCTTTTATTCACTTTTATCTTTAAATATTTTCTTTCAGATATACATTTTTCCTTCATCACATTAGTATGTTTTATTATAACCTTTCCAGAGTGATGTTTCCTAATCTAAAAGACAACAAATAGCCCTAGAGATTGGTATGTTCCCTTTATGTTTAGAACCTGTACAGCAGGAAAGGTTTAGTGCTACCTTCAGTACTTTCCATATAATGCAGCTTGGCCTCATTTAGAAGGCAATATCTTTAACACAAGGGAAAGAACACTCTGTTTCTGGTGAAAGGACGGCAAAACACCAAGATAAGAGAGAAAAGAAAATGACTGCAGACTGATTTAAAACAAGACAATTTTAACAGGTAGGCCTGATGGTATCATAATGCCCTACCTTTCCATAATGTTCTACGTATATTATGTCATCACAATGACCCTGTGAAGCAAGCAAGTGAACTATTATTTCCATTTTACAGATGGGGAAAATGGTGATAAAAGCACTTAAATTTAGGTTTTCTGACTCCTAGTTCGAGTTCATTATATTATCCCATGGCCTTAGGTGCCAGTAAGTGGTACTTATGGAAGTAGCACAAGTTATGAAGAGCTATGAGTTACTATTTTAATAATTAATGTAAAGGTGAGAACAATTGAGTAGAGATATAAGACTAGGCTTATGAAATTAAGCGGCAAATGCTCAATATGTAAATCTATATTTATAGCAGAATTTGTGGTGGCAAACTACTAGAAACTAAGAATGCCCATCAATGTGGAAATGAACAAATTATGATATGAATATAATGGAATAATATTGCACTGTAAAAAACGACGAAAGTGATAGTTTCAGAGAAACCTGGTAATACTAACGTGACCTAATGAAGAATAAAATGAGCAGGACCAGGAGAACAACTTATGAAACAACACTGTAGAGACAAGCAACTTTAAAAGCCTTAAAAACTTTGATGCATGTGATGATCAATAACCAGTCCAAACGACAGGAGATAAAGCAGTCTACCCACCCCCAAAACAGATAACGTGGAATAAGGATAAAGCATGAGCAATATAGATTTTAACCCTGAGTTATGTGGGATTTTTTGCTTGACTGTGCACATTTATTATAAAGGTTTTATTTTTTTCCATATTTTTGGTGGGGACAAGTGGGAGGGAGAGAAAACTGATGTTTGGTAATTGAAAAAAAATTAAATAAAAAACAATAATTCACAAGAAACAGCACAAGTCTTTTAAACTTAGGAAGTATGGAAAGGGGGCAGCTAGGTGATGCAGTGAATAGAGCACCCAGCCCTGGAGTCAGGAGGAGCTGAGTTTGAATCTAGCCTCAGACACTTAACACTAGCCGTGTGACCTTGGGCAAGTCACTTAACCCAAATTGCCTGGCCCTCCCCTCCCCAAAAAAGCAAAAAAAAAAAGTATAGGAAAGGAGAAACCTAAAAATTACAGACCATTTCAGAATGGTATTATCCAAGAATAAAACTGAATATACTGTGAATCAATTTCAACAGCAATCAGATATTTGTTAAGCATTCACATAATGCTCTATTCAGGATATTGGGAGAAATACCATGAGAAATAGCCCTCAAAGAGTTTATTTCATTGCATAGAGTAAGGCATGGATACCCCCCACACCCCACCCACAAAAAATCCCAAACAAACAAAAAAACTATGATACAATATAGAATATTGTAAGTCCATGAGACATAAGACATACCCGGGGAAATCCAAAGATGCAAAGACCATATTTAGCATATGTGGTCAGAAAGGGGGGTCAAAGGGAACTGAGTTCAAACTTTAAGAATCTGGAGGATCACTATAGGTAGATGCTATAAAGTCATGAAGTACTCATTTTTTTATATCCAGAGGGATATCCATCAGAACAGATGGTGCTAATTTTGTGTGGCCTGAAAGGATAAAGAAGAGAGATGCTAAATATATACGAGAACTTATAACAAACAAGGAACTGACCACATATGCAAAAGATATCAAAAGTTTTTGGCTTTGCCTTTGCCAGATATATTAGTACAGAAGGGAGTTTAAAATTTTCCACCATTACCCTGAAACTAATCTTTGTGTATTCCCATCCAGGCTGCTACCAAGGAGCAAAGTCTTCTCTTTTTTTCACAGGCCCTGATCCAAGAGTCAATGGATCACAATCAAGAAGGTACCTAAGTGAGGGTCAGAAAGCTTGGGTTCTGATTATGGTTCTGTGGTTTTGTTTTTGTTTTTTTAGCTATTTAGCTTTCATTATCTTCATATCTCTAGACATAGCTTCCTTAGATATAGGAAGACAGTAATATCATGTCCTTGTTCTATCTAGAAAGATAGTTGTGGTTCATCTAAAACACTGGTTGAGAAAGTGTTTTGTACACAATGGTATTATCATAGAATTAGGCTGACCTCGGTGGATATCTAACCCAGCTCCTTCATTTTACAGATAGGAAGTTAAGGCTCAGGGGTCTGAAAATTTTGCCTAAGGTCACACAGGTAATGGTCATAGGAAGTGGGAACCCAGCTCCTCTGCCTTAATAATCAACATTCCTTCTACTGTACTATACTGACTCTTCTTATAAAGCACTAATTATGTAAATATAAGGGACTAATATGATGATGCCACTCTAAGTAATTCTATTTATATTAATAACATTATACTATTGAATATTATAGTACAATTAGCAAATATAAAAATGATCCAATCAGGTAGCTGATCAGTCATGTCTAAATGCCTAGAACTGGTCAGGTTCTGAATATTTCAAAGGAAAGTAAAATCACAGTTCCTGGCCTTAAAAGCCGATGTTCTCATGGGGAAGACAGCATGCCAATAACTACATACAAATATACCAGATTATTAAATGCAGGAACAAGACACTACTGATATGAATAAAGTATTCCATATTATCACTCCTTTGTTTCTCCTTCCAAGACCTCCAACCGACCTCTAGTGCAGTGTTTCTTAACTTGGAGAGAACAGATTTAAGGAACTCCATGAATTTGTCTCAGAAAAGAAAAATACATCTTTATTTTCCCTAATCTCTAAGTGAAATTTGATATATTCTTCAAATGTTTTATTTTATTAGTCCACAAGCTTCACCAGAATTCCTCAGGGGGGTCAGCTGGGCATGTCTGTCTCTCTCTCTCACACAGGTAGATACACATACAAACACACACACATGTGCACACGTGTGTGCAATAATCATCCCTGACCATACATTTCATTAACTTCCCCCGAAGTTACAAAGAACAAAAATCTAGTCTTGTGTGAATATGTGTGCTATAATGTGAAATTCTATTAACTTCCACCTTCAGTTCTATTACTTCAATCAAAGCTTGAAGTAAAACATCAAGCGTGGGATGTATAAAGGAAACAATAAAGTAAAGTACAGGTGCTATGTGGGAAAATATAGCAATACTACAAACTATTTGGCAGCAAGCACCTCATTTAAGACTTGCTCTCCCATGAGGTGGTTAGGTGGGGTAGTGAACAGAGCACTGGCCCTGGAGTCAGGAGGAGCTGAGTTCAAATCTGACCTCAAACACTTAACATGTACTAGCTGTGTGACCTTGTGCAAGTCATTTAAGTCCAATTGCCCTGCCTTCCCCCCTCCAAAAAAAAAAAAATACTTGCTCTCTCAATTCCAGGAAGCTGAGTTGCCCCCTGACAAGCTTGGGAAAATAATGCACATCAAGAAGAGACTTTAAAATCTCTCTCTTCTTCCTCCCACTTCATGTCTTCATTTACTATTTTTGTCTGCTGCACTTGAATAATGAAATACCTAGATCAGGAATGCAATGGTTCACCACATTTTAAAAAATTGGATTTAGAGACTAGGTAAAAAGGAAGTGAAGTCATTTTTAAATAAATAGTTCAGTTTTGGAAAGAGGAAACACATTCTCTCAAGACAGAGCAAAGGAGGTGGGTAACAAGGAATCACCAGAATTGGGTCTTCTGATCTGGCTGAACTCAGAAAAAATCCTGGTCTGTCCAAAAATGCATGGTGTTCCTAGGCTCCCTGGTGGCTTCATTCTCAAAACTCTACCTCTTTCCAAGGTATATGTACTTTGTGGCTTCTACTTTCCTTATTACTCCCATTCCACCACTTGGCTTAATATTGCTTCCTCAAACTAGTCCAAGCTCCTAGACCAACTTGCTTCCTATTGGTGACCCATGACTTCATTCCCTTAGGATGGAGGACTGTGTTATTATTGAGCATCTCCTTTAAGAGCAAATTCCTTGGGGGCAAAGAAGTATTTCCACTCTCGTCAGCAAGTTTCTCTCTTTAGTCTCCTTACTAACCCTAAGGGGCATTATGTATAGAATGGATACAGGATATATACATTCGCATCTACTTTTATTCTACCTAGGACCTCCTATCTCTTTTCTCTCACACTGCCTTCTCTACACTAGGCACTCTCTTCTCTTTAACTCATTTTGATTCCTTGGTGAACCAATTCAACTATATATCATTCTCCCCTTTTCAATCCCTAGCCTCCTTATCATATCACTGATTACACTCAGCCAAAACTCAACCTAGGATCACTCCCACCATTTGTTGCCTTCATTCCTACTAGAAACATGCTGTGGACTGAAGGTAGAGAAAATCACACAACTACTATGAATGACTCCACTAAAATGCATAGTTTCAACTGGGCCCTCACTGCTGCTAGGTAATCCTATTATACCTCCCATATCAACTAGCTATGCCACACTCCCTACAGACTTTTCTAAACCTTTTCATTCCTCTTCAAACTGACCTTCCTCTACCCTCTCAGCTGAGAGCCTTGTTTCATATTTTACAGAAAAGAAAAAATCCAGGCCATTCTCCATGAGCTCCTTCTTCCTCATTTGCTGTCACTCAGGCACCTTCTGCCACCTTCTCTTTCTTCACTCCTTTCTTAAATGATGAAATTGTCTTACTCCTTACCAAGGCTAATTGTTCTATACTTGTTGAAGTGATCTCATTCCATTCCAACTCCTCCATCAGATAACCCCCTATTGTCATCTCCACTTTCATTTATTTTTAATCTTTCCCTCTTTATTGGTTCATTTCCTTCTTCATACAAACAAACACACTCATGTCTCCCCATCCTGAAAAAAAAAATCCTTCACTTGATCCTTTTATCCCTGCTAATTATTACCCTATATCTCTTCTACCCTTTGTAGCTAAACTCCGCACAAAGCCTGTCTAGAATAGGCGCCTCCACTCTCTCTTCCCTCACTCACATTCTTCTTAACCCTGACAATCTGACTGCTGATCTTATCATTCCACCAAACTGTCTCTCTCCCATGTTACTAATGATCTCTTAGCTGCCAAATCCAGTGGCCTTTTTTCAATGCTCAGTTTCCTTGTTCTCTCTTTAGCCTTTGACACTGCTGACTACTCTCTCCTCCTTGATCCTTTTTATCTAACTTTTGGGATACTATTCTCTTTTGGTCTTCCTCCTTGCTATTCTGTCTCCTTTTCTGAATTCTCCCCCAGATCAAGTCCTCTAACTGTAGATATCTACCAAGATTGCCCTGGGTCGCCTTCTCTTCTCCTTCTATACTATATTACTTGGTGATTTCATCAGTTCCCACAGATTTAATTACTATCTCTATGCTAATGATTCTCAGATCTACCTAACCTCTACTGACCTCCAATTTTGCATCTCCAACTGTCTTTCAGACATCTTGAACTTGATGTCCACCTTAAATTCAATATGTCAATAACAGAACTCATTAACTTTTCCCCTAAACCCTCCTCACTCCTACCTTCCCTACAGAGTGATATCCTCCTCCCAGTTCCTCAAATTTACAAACTAATATTTATCCCAGACTCCTCACTATCTCTCATCCCCCAAATCCAAGCTATTACCAAGGCCTGCCAACTCCACCTTTGTAAAATCTCCTCAATATACCCCTTCTTTCCTCTGACATTGCTAACACTCAAGGACAGACCCTTATCACCTCACATCTTGATCCTTGCAATAGCCTGATGGTGGGTCTATCTGCCTCAAGTCTCTCCCTACTCCTACCCATCTCTCATTCAGTAGTTTTCCTAAAATACAGATCTGATCACCTTGCTACACAATTAATTTTAGTGGTTTCCTATCACCACCAGGAGCAAATGCAGAATGCTTTGTTTGCTATTCAAAGCCCTTCATAATTAACTCCTGTTCACCTCTCTAGTCTTTTGATACCTTACTCTCTGCCATGTTCTATTTCACCCAGTGACACTGACTGACCTTCTGACTACTTGCAAGACAAGATGCCGCATCTCTCAACTCTAGGCATTTCCTTTGGTGATCTGTCATGCCTGAAATGCTCTTCCTCTTCTTCTCCAACTACTGACCTCCTGGTTTTAAAGTCCCTACTAAAATCCCACCTCCTTCCTAAAGGAAGTCTTCCTCTCTTAATTGCAATGCCTTCCTTCTATTAATTATATCCTGTGTATCCCATATGTTGTATGATTCATATGTAAATATACACACATATATACACATATATGTATGCATGTATATTTGTTTGCATGTCTCTCATAATAGACTGTAAGTCCCTCTTTTTGTATCCTCAACATTACTATGATACCTGGCATACAAAAGCTTAATAAATGTTCATTAATTGATCAATTATACTGAATACATATCAAAAATATTTATCAAAGATGCACTATGCAGCAGACATATAACTCAGCTCTGTGGACACAAATACAAAAAAAAAAAACAGTTCTTGCCTTCAAGAAGAATACATTCTAATAGAGGGAGACATATAAAGGGAGCAGTATGACTGTGTCTAAAGAATCACAGAAATGGTGAATTGTTCTATAAGATAGTTCATTAACATATCCTGCAAGTATCATTTTAATCATAAGAATAGTATTCATTAATATACCAATATATAGATGTATACAAGTGCATATGAATACACACAAACACACAAACACACACACAAACACACACAAAGACACACACAAACACACACGCAGTGGGTTGGGGGGAAAGATGAGTTCTTTTTTGGACATAGAATTTAAGATGTCGATTGGACATCCAGTTTGAAATGTCTGAAAAATAGTCAGAGATACAAGGCTATGGTTATGTGTATGTATACACCCATGTACATCAATATATATGTGAGTATGTATACTCTATTTAAAGTCAACATGAAGACTAAGTTATTAAATTCAAAACTATTCTGAATGCTCTGTGCAGAAGATGGAAAACAAAACTATATGCTTCTAGTCAGTGAATTGGTCAGATAAAATGACCATTGTGTGATTCATCAAATGTATTCATCACCAAGTCATGAAAAATATCCTTTTAAAAGATGAAAAAAAAAAATAAAGACAACAAAGGATCCTCTTTGGAACGATGACATTCAGAGGAGATATTAAATAGTAATCGACTATGTATGTATTTCTAAAAATACCACAGATGGACAAATCTTACAAAACATTTTAAATACATATGGATAAATATAAAAGTGATGGAATATGGGACTAATGGAGAGAATAACTTTATTTATTCATATTTAAATTACCTATGGTGCTTTAGAAATAAAGATGAATCAAGTCTAGGGTCAGCGATGGCACACTTATAAGCCAGGGATGATAAAACTGAAGATTTCAGATATATTTCTATGATAAACAATATTTATAGGGATGGTTAGGTGGCTCAGTGAGTAAGCACACTGGCCCCAGAGTTGGAATAAACTGGGATCGAATCCGGGCTCAGATACTTACCACCACACCCAGAAATAACTGGTGTGTAGCCTTGAGTAAGTGTAATGGGAATGTAAATTTGTAAGATCTTCCCTGCCCCTAGGCTAAAGTGCACCTGGAGCCTGGGGTGGGAGGCTTGTTTTTCAGTAGATACTTCTTGATTGGCCAGTGAGTCAATAAGGTTGTTATATTCTCTGAGCCAGGAGAAGGCTATATAAGTCCTGATGTGTAGCTTTGTTTTGGGGCTCATTTTGAGAAGTGTTCTGTGATTTGATCTGGATTCTGGGAAGCTGTTGTCCAGAGCCCCCCGGCTTTGAAAAACCCAGATGTTGAAACCCAGATATTGATTTGGTATGGATGTAATGTTTGGACAGTTTGGAAATCTGTCTACTTGATCTGTTTCTCTGACTTGATAATTCTGTCTGTGTATTCTGAAGTTCGGGGTGCTGACCTTTTTCCCCTGAACTAGGTAAATGATACATGTTTGACTGATTAAAGTAAGCTTGTTAACCCATTTTGAGTTGCTTTCCTTTATAAAAGCAGATCCAAGAACCTGTGGGAGCAGCCACCCTAGGGATGCTGGGGTGCTTGCTGCTACAGTAAGTTACTTAACCCCAATTGCTTAAAAAAACAAAACAAAACCAATATTTATACACAATCTAGGCAGCTTGCTAGCATGGTAGACAAAGTGAGAGACTAGAAATCAGGAAGATATCCATTCAAATCCGGTCTCCAACACTTATTAACTATGGAAATCAACCCTGAGCAGCTCCTTAAGCTTCCTGCCTCAGTTTCTTCATCTATAAAACTGGGATAATAACAGCATCTATCTTCCAGAGTTGTGAGGGGAAAATGAGATATGTACAAAGCAAATAGCAAACTTTAAAGAGTAGTATAAATCTTAGCTGCTACAGCTAACTACTATACCACATAGCCTCCAAGATGCTTTGTGCCTTCAGAGGTTTTACTATGGGATTTAATGGTATTCACATTATTCTTTGTTCCCTATTAACCCAGCAAAATTTAGTATATGCAGACTACATGCATGCCAGTCATTTAGTTATTTTTCAGTTGAGTCCAGCTTTTGATGACCCCATTTGGGATTTTCTTGGAAGAGGTACTAAAGTGGTTTGCCATTTCCCTCTCCAGCTCATTTTACAGATGAGAAGACTGAGGCTTAACTAAGGGTTAAGTGACTAGTCCAGGTTCACATAGTAAGTGTTTTAGGCCATATTTGAACTCAGAAAAACGAGGTTTCCTGACTCCAGGCCCACTCCTCCATCTGTTGTACTACCTATGTGCTGGTTTACATGACAACATAGTCTAAAATATGAACAATAATTCAAGTAATAATGTTTTTATGTTTGCATACATGTTAAGGCTGGAATTCAGGAACCTTCTGATGTCTAACAACAATAATCAAATTAATGTCATATTGTCAACCCTTTTGTTTTTAGGTAATCTCTCCTTCAGATGGTTATATTAAGGACATTGTCCTATAAACCTTAAAAGTGCTATACAAATGTGACTTATTATGGTTCTTATCATTACTATTTCATAATAATTTATTTGAAAGGTTACATGTCATGTTAAATCTCCAATCAGAAATTCCTGGTGTCCAGTCTTATCTCTGACACCTAAGAATTGTGTAACCATGAGCAAATAGCTTAACTTCTCTGAACCTTAAAGAACAGGTTCAGACCTACAGAAAGATTTGAATCAGTGTGTATGAGTGGAGTGACATACCAAGAATATCACAGATCCTTGATCTATTAAGATTTCCTCTATTGATTTATTTAATTGATAGCTCTCTTCAATGGAAGCTATTATCACATCTACATAGTACTTCTGGAATCAATTAAAGTAATAAATTATATTGGATCTTACTTTCATTCCCAAAGGACTTTTGTTTAATTTAGTTAATGTGGTCCTTGTCTCTATTCAGACAGTACTCATCAGTTTAATAGGATAATCAAAAAGTTCTGTCCTCCACAAAGAACCAAAAATGAAGATATGTTCTCACTCCCACTGGTCAACTTTAAGGTAAATTATCACAATTGTCACATTAGAAAAATAATGAGGTCCAACTTCCAGTACTTCAATAGACATTTCATATTAATTGGATGCCATCTTTTTTGAAAATGCTAAGCAATGGCAGAGCTATACAAAATGAGGATTTGAAAATTAATTTTCTTATAATTCCTCAATCTTATCAAGGTAGAACTCCGAACCTTCTAAATCTTCAATAATAAATAAGACCTTCAATAGCATAGTTTTCTGAAGTATATATTAATTATGCTTTATTGGCAAATTAAAAAGTTAAATATTAAGATGATGCCTGCAGCTAAATTTCTGAAATACTCCATCAGATCTGTGATATCATCAATATGGGGACAGATGCATAAGAATTAAGGCAAATCATTAATTCTGAGAAAAGGTCTCATTAGAGAAATTCAAATTGCACATTTACATTGAATTTGAATCAATTACCTTATCTTAAGTACTTTTAACAACAAATAATTAAAATTCAAATACATGCAAACACTTCACAAGAATCACTATTGACACTAATTGAGACCTAACAACATTCCCTCCAAGAATATTTGTCCAAGAATTCTTCATCACACCTACCCCATCCTATGAAACACTTTCCCAGACCTTCTGATAAATCTGTCAATTGGGAACACCACCCCTGCTGGAGATTTTCATTTTCTTCTCTCAATATCTACTAAATGCCAATGAAATACCAGATGGATTATCAGTATCCCTTGCCCACAGTTGGCAATTAAAAATATATGTTGGCTTTATATAGTTATACAACAGTAGTTGATCAAGAAGTTTCACCAATTTTTAGAAGACAGAGTAAGCAATGTTGATTTATGTCTACTAATAAAAAGGCTTATTCTGTTCCTTTTTTTCTTCTCTTTCAAACCCATGTCCACCAGTTACTCCTATTTTTCACTAAATATAATTCCACCTAAATTTATGTCACTCTAAATTGCTTCAGCTTATAAAGATTTGAAGCATCATCTGAAGATGACTAAAATACACTTTTCAAATGCAAGTTACTTGTCACCTGAAAAAAGAAAAAAAAATTATCAGCTCCCACTTTTTTTCCTTCCCATGGACTCTTTGAAATTATAAGATGATAATGGCAGCTTTGAGGAAGATTGTTTCATCTGAGCAAAAGTACATTTGATGTCATATTTAGAAGAAAATATAGCAGCCATTTTTCCTTTCCCTCTACATCAAGGATAATTCACAATAAATGGGAAAAAATTCCTTTAATCACTTATGGTATGATTATTACAAATTATTTTGAGGGAGGGAAATCTATAAGAAATATGTTGGATTTATAGCCTTGAGAACTGATGGCTTCTCATTATCCTAGAAATTCTTAAGCTAACTTGTTCATTCCAATTTTTACATACTAGACCAAGTTGCCAAAGCATTCTGTTTTGAGACTGTTCCAATTGCTTTAGATATTGGAGGGTTTTTGTTTTCACTGTAAATGAGTCATTTATAATATGACAATCTTTATTCAATAAAGTTGATTAGTTTTTTTGCTCTTTATGTCAAATATTTCAATTATTTCTTCAAAATTCTGACTAAAAGCAAACCCTGATAATCGACTTCAAATATCAAGGCTTATCATTTCTTAGAAGTTTTCTACATATTTAATAGACTAACAAAATTTATGGTATTTGAAATTTACAATATTTGAAAATTATTTCTAGAATATATGTTATTCTCAATTTTATGTTTTTTAAATGTCAGCCTTGGGCTGCAAACTGGAATGAATCAGGCAAATGCTATTTCATCTTCTGGGAAAGCTTTAGTCACCTAGATTTAACACCTATGCCTTTGCTAGGCAGACACAGGTGAAGTACTTGCAATGCCATTAATTTGTTTTATGCTGTAAAAAACTTTATATTTGATATTGATTGATTTTTTAGATCAATTTATATTTTTCATACCTTAGAAAAAGCTCTATGCTATCTCTGTAATTTATAATAAATGAACTTATTTAGTTTGTCAAAATCACTTATGTCTTGATCATTAAAAATTAGGATTGGATCCCAGTAGTCAAATTTCCTATCAAAGTTAAAACTTACTAATTTAACAAGTGCACCTCATTTTTAATATTTAAAGAATCACTATCATATATAAATAAACAATTTCAACAAACATCACAGGAAAGCTCAGTCTTGAGAAGACGGAAGTATGTATAGTTCTGACAACAGAAGGCAACCCCAATTTCTACAAAATCTTAATTGTCCTAGTCAGAGAGACCAGGAAAACCAGGCATCTCCCATAGTTTGTAACTCAGTTACACCAAGAAATGGCCTTTCAACAACAAATTCCAAAACCTGCTCCTTGGACTTAAATCCTAGACTCAGTCTGTGACTCCTAACCCAGATTACTACTATCAAGAACTGAAACCAATCAAATTATAGAACTATAAAAAAAAATACAGTATCATCCATTGGGTTTCCAATATATCTCAACTGGAAGATTGAAAAAACAAACAAACATGAAGCTTAGAGCTGACACACTTATATGCCCAGATCAGATGCCTTAAAGGAAGCCAAAATAAAGGGTAAGGAGTTTTTAGCATACTTTTTGTTAGAAAAAATCTTACTCAGCACTTACATAGGCCTCTAGCAATGTCCATTGGGAAGCCACACAAATCTGGTTCTAACTCCTAATATTTTCCAAAATGCTATTCTCTATTCTTAAAAAAAAATATTTCTTTTTTATTTACAAATTTATAAATCTGTACCTGACCAAAAGATTCACAAGGTGAAAAAGGAAACTCCCTTCAACAACTAAGACCTGAGTCTGGGATAACATGTTTACCTGTATTGTGACTATGTGGCACCAGAGGATTGAGGGCTATTCCTTGAATGAAAAAGGTCTGAAGGTGCAATCAGCCTTAAAGATTTATTAGTTGCATGACTCTTAGTTAGTCACTTAACTTCTGTCTGCCTAGTTCCCTCAACGATAAAACAGGAGAAACTATAGCATCTACCTCACAGGGTAGAGATACTTGTAATACAGCATATATTAGGCACTGAAAAATGCTTATTTGTTCCTTCTCTACTGAATATGCCAACACAAAGGCTGAGCCTTTACCTGTGTATTCTAAGAGCACTGACAAAATTTTCTCCCATATTTTTCTTCTAAGGCACAAAGTAATAATAATGTTTTTCTATTATATGTTGGCAGAACTCTCATAGCACTATGGCGGTAATTATTTTATGGACTTTATGTCATTATATTTTATATAATTGTTACTTGTTCAAATATCATGCCCTCTACTAGGCTGCAGGGTCTCTGAAAGTCAAGAACCATATTTTATGTTTGTCCATAGAAGGATCTAAATTAGCATCTTAAGGGGTGGCTAAGTGGCACAGTGAATAGAGCACTGGACCTGAAGTCAGCAGGACCTGAGTTCAAATCCAGTTTCAGACACTTAAGACACTTACTAGCTGTGTGACTTTGGGTAAGTCACTTAGCCCCAATTGCCCTGCAAAAAAAATATAATAGTAAAATAGGGTCTTGAGAGTAAGAGGCATAATTGGGGCTATATATATGTGTCTGTGTCTATGTATCTATGTATATGTGTGTGTGTATGCAAACAATACATGTGTTAAATGAATTGAAAGGAAGGAATGGTACTGGACAAGGACTTCAGCGTAGAATCTAACTTTCTTCAGAGCCAGCACTTGTAATTTCTGTCTTTGAATTCTGAGAACGTGGCACAGTGCCCTATCTAGGTTTCTTTTCTTTTCTGCTTGGATCTGTTTTTCCATTGGCACAGGAGACTCCTTCATTCAAATTAAGAGCAAGTTGACTTGGATTCCTGGAGAGTTTGATGGAGATCTGAGAGGTCTTGCCCAAGGTTACAAAATCCATTCATGTAAGTTTTAGCTATGAAACTGAAGCCATGTCTCTATTAGCAATGCCATGCTACTACTTACATAGTAGATAGGTAACTGATAAATATCAAATTCATTGAATTCATTAAAGTTTTATTTTTGTTTAACAAATGAAAAAATAATCTACACAAAGCGAGAGAGATTATTTTGGAAGAATTCAATTGGATATTCCCAAAGGCACATTTAGTTCTTCTACTTCGAGAACCTTATTAGGAAATTCAAAGTATACCGCTTCCTACCAGAAAAAAAAAAGAATTGTCATTTCCTCTCCAACTGCCAAATCTTTAAGAAGATTTATGAAAAGAATGTCCTTTTTGCATACTAATAAAAATAATTGGACCCATTTTGTATTTTTCTGAAATGTTCATCTCATTCACTACATTTCAATTGGAGTTAAAGGTCCATCTCCAATTTACCCACTCCTGTTCCTCGTAATTGTTCTAGTTTTACACTGAACCTAACCCCATGTACTCCCAGAAGATATTGAGACATGCCTACTGTGACAAAGACTGAAACTGATTGTGGAACAGCTATTAATTCTGCTATATCTATACAAGAGTTTTTCTCAGACATTCGACTACTGTAAATCAATTTTTCTTTTTTTTAAATATATTATTAGTTTATTTTAACATTCTTTTCTTTTTAAATTTTGAGTGCCAAATTGCCTCCTTTCCTCTCTTCCCTCCCTCACCCACTGAGAAGGCAAGCAAATGATATCAATTATATATGTGAAATCATGCAAAACATATTTTCATATTCATTGTTTCTGTTCAGTCATTTTTTTCAATCACGTCTAACTCTTACTGACCCCATTTGGGGTTTTCTTGGCAAAGATACTGGAATGGTTTACCATTTTTTCCACCAACTTATTTACAGAACTGAAGCAAACAGCTTTAAGTGACTGTCCCAAGGTCACACAGCTAGAAAGCATCTGAGGTCACATTTGAACTTAGGAATATGAGTATTCCTGACTCCAGGTCCAGAAATCTATATATTATATGACATAGCTGGCCTATTTCCATATTAGCTATATTGCCAAAAATAAATAAACAAACAAACAAATAAATAAATGAATGCATAAATGAAAACATAAATAAAAACAAAGACAGAATTATACTTCAATTTGTAGTTCATCAGTTCTCTCTCTCTGGAGATGGATAGCATTTATCATGTGACTTTGAAAATGTCTGGGACCATTATATTGATCAGAGAAGCCAAGTCTTTCATAGCTGATCATCAATACAACATCATTGTCACTATGCACAACAATCTGCTGGTTCTTCTTTCTTTCCTTTGTCTCACTTGATACAGGTCCTGTCATGTTTGTTTCTTTGTTTTTCTGAAACCACCCTCATATTTTTTTATGATATAATAGTACTCCATCCCAATCATATGCCAGAACTTTTTCAGCCATTTGCTAATTGATGAGCATCCATTAATGTCCAATTCTTAGCCACCACAAAAAGATAATGCTTCAGCTGTAATTTTATCTTGGCCCCTCTACACAGGTGAATTACTGGCAAGGTGTCAGAAATAACCAATGCTAACTGTTATTTATCAGCCATAGCTAGAGCTCAGAGTAAAGAGAAATATAATCCCCATAGTTCTTTGAAAGTCAATGAGTTGGTCCCAATCTTTTCAAGATCAAAATATACCTAGAATGTTTTTCAATAAAAATTTGGGGGTCCCCTTTTTTTGGAATTATTACTCCTCTCTGATTTCTTCTGTTCCAGGAACTGATAGAACATGATTCTTTGGAGCAGAAGCAGAGGGAAAGAGAATAAATTACTCTTGATTTATTTTCCTTTCCTCACTTAAATCCCTGACAAAAATATGTCTTGTGGTTTTATTCTTTCCCCCACAACACATAAGGCAACTTGATAAGAATTGATAGTTGAAAATGAGAAATTTCCTCTTTGTTGGAACTACTTGGTGGTCCTTAGACAAGACAGTTACAGCACATTATCAATATGGCAATATTCTAGATGGTGCATTGGTTGCAAGTCTCCTTTTTGATACAATAACTGACCAGATATTCAGTTTTGCAAGATCCAGGTTAATATCAGCTAAAGGCCTGTTCTCCTTCCCTAAATTATGCCATATATGATGTTTACTGTATATAGCAATAGAGTATAGTAGAAAGAACAGCAAACTTAGAATTTAGAGATATGAATTTGGCCTGGCTGGGACAATTCTAAGCCTTCTTTTACTTGAGACATTTCTCCACTATAAACCTTTGTTTCTTCATCTGTATGATCGGGATAATAATAACTATATTCCCTAAATTACAAGGATCTTGTGAGGAAGACACATAAATAAAAATAAAAATATATAAAATTTTAAGTGCTGCAGAGTGGTTTGATAATAATATCAGCAAACTGAACTGCAAGGTGTTAGGTAGATATTTTGATTAGAAAAGTAGTGGGTTTGGGGCGGCTAGGTGGTTCAGTGAATAGAGCACTGGCCCTGGAGTCAGGAGTACCTGAGTTCAAATCCAGCTTCAGACACTTAACATACACATAAAAAAGTAATCATATAACCTGGGGAAGTTGCTTAACCTCAATTGCCCTCCCCAAAAAAAGAATAAAAAAGAATAGTAGTGGGTTCAAACTTTGTCTCTGGTGCTTGATACCTGCTTATCTTTGTTTAAGTCAATTAATTCCCCTGGGCTTCAGTCTCACATTTATGGAATTGGAGAATTGGAAGGAATTTTGGCTATCATCTAGTCCAACATATACACAGAGCTCTGATCATCACTTCATACTAAACAGGCGGTCATCTTGTCTTTTCTTGAAGACTTCCAAAGAAGGAAAATATATTCTCTGTTGAGACAAGCCAATCTGCATTCAGACAACTCCATTTTTTCAGATGATATTCTTCATATCTGGCCAAAATTTGTTCCTCTGGATTTACATTAATTAGTTTAGAATTCCACCCTCTGGGGCCCAAACCAAAAATTGCTAATTCATCCTACATGTGAGATAATTGAACATAGCATACCTGAACACAGCCATCACAATAACCCCTCTCTCTGAATTTTCTTTTCTCCAGTCTCCTTTTGCTCAATTCCTTTAATCGATCTTCCTTCATATATCATCGATTCAGTGCTCTTCACTTTTCTTTATTTACCTACTCTGGGCTCTACAGCTTCTTCACATGAAATATGAGGATGTTGGACTAGATGGTCTCTGAGCTTCCCTTGGGCTCCAGATTTCTGATCTTAGGAATTGTGCATTTGGGTTGAAAATAAAGTTGACCTACTCCATAAGGGCCAACTGACTTATAAAGATGAAAAGGGAGTTCAGAGAGGGAAAGACTGTGGGCCCCTCTACAGCATCTAAAAAGCTGGTGATAATTTGAATCACAGATTACTCTGCAGAAAGTCAGTGATTATTCTGTTAATACTGTAACAAAAGTGATCACTAAATTTGTTTTATCTGCAACAGTGTTGAATGGCTTACATATCCCCAAAGAAAAATCAAATGGAGGAGAGCATCACCTCTGACAGACTGATTATATACTGATAATATAATATCAGGTTGTAAATCAAACTGTAGGTTTGCAGAATGGTCATGTTTTCTATCCTCCTGGGTAATTACAAGACGCAACTATGCTAACTCCAAGTTTTGAAAGAGTTTTTTTCAGCATCACATACAAACCATTCTAAATGCTATGCAGAAAGACAGGATGTCCAATGTTAAAGCAGGCTATACATAACATGGAGTGACTACTGAAAATCTTCCTTGGAACAAAGTTTTCTATGTGTGAGTAAAGGATCTCAGCATTGATGACAATAGTTTGATCAGCTAAATTGGGGTGATCTTAAAAGCAATGTGCATGGGGAGATGTAGAGGGCATGTAAATGCTTGTTATCAAATGAGGTAGCATATGGGCAGATAGTTTGAAAACAATATGAAGGCACAGTTGAGTCTGGCAAGCACCAATCAGAAATATGGTATCTTTTTATATAATGTAAGATTCAGAGAAAGTGAAATAAATTTCCCAAATGTTTGCTTTCTGGTGCATATGTGCACATTCATGTGCACATATATGTATGTGTATGCACCTGTGTGTTTTATATCAGGGGGCAGAAAATAAAAAATAACATTCTGTGGCCCTGACTTCCATCTGCTAACCATCCTTGCCATCCCACATACAAGGACCAGATGGTATATGAGGGGGACTTAACAGGATTACATTGCAAATTTCTCTAATCCATAAGGGGTGTTTATTGCCACCAAGCAAAAGGAAAATTTTGTGAGTTTTGTGTTTTGGCTTTTTCTAATGCCTGCTGAGGCACATACAAAACTATGTTCAATTTTATTGGAATCTTTATGGCTGGTTATCATAGAATCTGAGACTTCAAGTCCCTATCAAATTTATTGTACACTCTGCCTTTGGGCTCCCTCAACAGAATAGCTACCAGAAGGTGGAAAATTGCTGGGAAGCTTTTAGAAGAAAGTGGTAACAGTTAATAGGCAACTACTTTAAAGGTACAAAGGCTCAGTTCCATCAAATGCCATAAATGATCATGGCAATGAGCAGTACAAAACAAAAGTCTGACTCTCCTAGCAAGAAGCACAAATCACCTTTACTACCACCTGCTCTTCCAAGTACACAAGTCATTGAACTAAATCTTTTTTGTGATAAGCTGTTTGATTTTAACACATCTGAAAAAGGAGGGGAGATTGTTTTTTTTTTTTTTCCTGTACTTTAAGGAATTACTTCAGTTGCCAGGGAGAAGAAAATAATGAACCACAACTGTGTTCTAGAGAATGATCTATTTCAGCAAAGCAAATGACACAACCCAACAATTCATCTAATTGGTTTCATATTTTATCTGATCATACGCTTTAGTGGCTCTTCACTAGCAAACTAAAACAATACCAATAGTTGGCTTTCCAAAGAGTTAGGCAGTGAAATGGGACAGTTGGGTGACACAGTGGAGAGAGTGCCAGGCCTGAAGCCAGGAAGACTCATATTCCTGAGTTCAAATCTGACTCAGACACTGAATTGGTGTGAGACGCTGGGCACGTCATTTAATCCTGATTGCCTCGGTTTCCTCATTTGTAAAATGAGCAGAAGGAAATGACAAAACACCCCCAGTATCTTTGCCAAGAAAATCTCAAATGGGGTCATGAAAAGATGGACATGCCTGAAACAACTCAGTAACAACAACAATGCAGATAACTAAGTGGGCCAGTGATCGATGACCAGATAGGAAGATTGATCAACAGAGAATTGACAAGAAGAGACTGCTATTAGCTTCTAGATGTTAGCTATGATGTATGTATAAATATACGTATATTAGTACACACCTTTATAAGACACACTTATGGCTTGAAATGAGAGCCAGAAAAACTTGGCTAATTAATATCTCAAGGCTCTAAGCATCTCTCAAAGACTGTTTCAGAGAAGGGGCTAAACTGACTTGGTAGGAGTATTCTTTCCCAGAAGTTCCATCTATCAATGAAATCCTAAAGTCTGTTGGTATTTCTAATACATACATGTGTACATGTGTATATGCATGCATGTCTAAGTATACACAAATGTATGTATGTGTGTTAACATATATGTATATACATCTGTAACAAGCATATGTGTATTTATACACACAAACATATCCTTTTTTCCCCTATGCATATAAAACTGAAATATCATGATATGTGATTACACGTTTGACTACAAAAAGGGAAGGGATAGAAATTTAGCATAGGGGTTCTCAAAGGAATTTTCCTTATTTACTTTTTTTGGAAGTGTTGTGGGTGAGTGAAAGTACACAGGAAGGCAGTGGCCATGGTCTGATCTCTTTGACAGAGACAACCAAGTGTATAGATTCTTTATAAAACATGATCTGGTCTATACAGCTAAACCCCAAAGTAACTTAGAGAATAAAAGTGGTTTTCCATTCAGGATTTCAGGAGCAAGATTCAATGTAAAAGATCTTAAGGCTGCAAACTATCTATGAGCAAGAAAAGTGGAACCAGTTACCCAAAAAGAATGTCTCATTTAACAAATAAAGAACCAAGTCCACTTTCCTTGACTCATTTTCTCTCATTGGCTCAGAGCCAAATTTTGGATTACTCATGCGTTTATTAGATAATTTAGGATTATCCTTTCCCTTTTCTTCTCTTTTGTGTTGCTAGTCCCTGGGTCACTCCCCTTCTAATTGAACATTTTTCTGAATGGGTCAACACTGAAAGAAAAGGGAAAGGATCTCAGTGAGTAAATTGTGCTATATATTACTAATTTTCTGCTCACAGTTCTGGTGAAAAAAAATGAGTGTTACCATTAATAAAAGGTCTAAACACTGAAAAAAGGAGCAAGTTGGGGAAGAAAGTTTGATTTTTTTTTTTTGCATGGGATATTAGATATCTAAATGTGGATAGATGTCTATGGAGAAAATTATTTTATAAGAAGAGAAAGTTCAGTGCTAGAGCTCAAAAAGTATCTGCATAAGTATGGTAATTGACACTGGAAATGCAAGAGGGACAACTTTGGAGAACAGTCACATTAAGAGGTTGTGAGGAGGAGCAGGGGCTAGCTACGAAAATAGAGGACAAGTTAGAAAAGGAAAATAAGATTATAACAAGACTGAGGAAAGGATATCAAAGTCAAAGAGGAAGAGGTGAAATAGTCCTTAGATTTGGTGATTGGCTAGCCCTAAGAAACCAATTTTAGGGGTGAGAAAGGGCAGAAGGCAAGGCAAGTGACTATGAAGGATTAAAAAGAGAGCACACAGCAAAGTAAAGGTACCATATGTTAATATTTTTTGAAGACATTTTATCAATGAAAAGGTACTGAAACAGACATCATTTAGCATTAAGCATACATAAAGTGTTTAATAAATGTTTATTGATTTCCTCATCAAAAGTATTTTGGGAAAAACCAGATCTATAAGCATATTTTCACTAAGATCAAAGGAGTCAATACAAATGGATTGACTAAAGATATACAAAAAAGAGGGAATTTTTTTTCTGGAAGAGTAAGGAAGTAGGATCAAGGGCAAAGTTGGACTGTCTTTTGATCATCAGGATTAATATTGAAAACTAAACAATTCTATATGTTCTTAATAAGTATACAGAGTATTCATGAATTTGATTACTTTCTTTGGCTTCAAAATCATATCTACTCCCACGTATATCCTTAGCCACCTCTTCTGACTTTCAAAAGTTCCTTTGGTGTAAAAACAACAATGGTTTAGCAAAAAGAATAAACTTGTAAACTTAAATCAATAGTATATACAATATTTGATGACCTAAAAGAGAGGATAGGTTTATCTTTTGTCTGAGGACAAATTCAGGCCTTAAAGTTACACAACATTCATTTTTCTTGTGTTGTGCTTTCATTTTTGAAATACTAAAACATAAATTTTTGAAGTTTACAAAATCTAATTTTTCTTGTTATACTTAATTCATCATGCATTTTATTCACTGGCATCTTCCCATGTTCCCTTAATTTTTCATGTGTCTTTCATTTTTTATGGTGAGGAAAAATATGTTTAATGTGTGTGCACCATAATTTTAGCTAGTCTCCAATGTATGGGAAGACTTTGGTTCTCAACTCTGCTATCACAAAAAGATTATTCTGAGAATCTTGGTGCAAATAGAGTTTTTATGTTTTGATCATATTTGAGCATATGTTCAGCAATTCAATCTCTGGGTCAAAGAGTATGAACATTTTAGTCATTTTATTTTGAACCCAGATCTTTCTACTAGACCACATTGATTTTAGAACATTGACTTTCCTCAAAACATCCTCTTGGCCACATGGACTAGAGCTGTCCACTTTGGATATATACATTTTTTTAGGTTCATAAGCAATTTTATTTCTTTCACTGAACTGAACTTTGACAAACAACTAGTTAGGCAGGTCATAATGTCACCCCTCCTTCAAATTTGCTCCTTATTTGACTGGATTATTTAGCTTTCTATTTGGTGCATGTTGGAACTACCTTAAACTAAAATCAACAGATAGTTCTGTGAGGCCATGTCTACCCTTCAAAGGCACCAGTTGTAATGAAATTTCTGGTTCCTTTATCTAGCTTGAGACTCCATATGCCTGTCAAATTTGATTGAAATCTTCCCCCACTGTCAGAAGCTTTAGGGAAAGAAAAGATAAGCTATTACTTTATTTCCCCAGTAAACTAGACTTGAAAACATAATAAAACAAAGGGTGTAAAAGACTTTTATTAAGTGAGATGTCCTTGGGGTCAGGAAATGTGAAAAGTGAGAACCATTAAACAAATTAAGAAGCTGAAAACTTGATTAATTACGGAAAATTAATTCAAGTGGAAAATAGAGGGAAAGTAGAAACTCAATGCTACCTACAGAAATACTTTCCAAGAGTGGAATTTAAAGTCCTCTGTAATTATGATGATAAGAAAACACTTCTTTTTCCCTGGATAAAACTTGACAAAAATAAGTGACAAACTGATTTGCTCCAAATCAATTCAATTTGATTCAAGCATTTATTTAAAAAAAATACTGGGGCGGCTAGGTGGTGCAGTGAATAGAGAACTGGCCCTGGAGTCAGGAGGAACTGAATTCAAATCCAGACTCAGACACTTAACACTTACTAGCCGTGAACTTGGGCAAGTCACTTAACCCCAATTCCCCTGCCCTCTACCTCCAAAAAAGCAAAAAAAAAAAAATACTGTATACAGAGCACTAGTAGGGAATGGGATTGCTTTAAATTTCTCATGAAGGGTACTCATAACATACACATGCCCAGAACAGTGTTTTGTAACCTGGGAAACCCTGAGGGGATCTGTGGATGATTCCAAGGGGACCATAAACTTAGATGGGGAAAAATATTCATCTTCATTTTCACAAACATCTAAATTAAGTTTAGTATGACCTTCATATTTGAATGTAGGTAACAAATATCCTTCTAAGGAGGACTCCGGTACCTTTATGAGATTATCCAAAAGGTCCATGACCCCACAACGGTTAAGAACTCCTGCAACTGCTCCCCCAGAGGAACATCACAATGGTCTATGGACTAAATCTATAACTCTTAGGAATTTCTCCGAGATACATGGATTTCTACTATGTAATTTTCAGTAAGTTTCAGTAATGTCAGTCTATCCAATAGGCCAAGTAACTTCTACATAACCATCATTCATAAACTACAAACCATGTTAGTCTTTATTTTTCAGATATAAAAATATCACAAAGAGGAAAAACAAAGGGCATTATATAAGGCTATCATCTGAAATATTCTTCTTATAAAAGTCGAGAACCCAGGTCTTTAGACTGTTTGCGGTTCCGGAACTTTATAAACTTTGAGATAAGCTATTTAGAGTTTCGTTGCTCTTAGTGAACAAGCGCCCCATGTGCCGCCTCTTCCAAAATTCTTTTTGTTTGTGTGTATTTCTTTGAACTGCTATGCTCTGCCTGGTAGAGCTCCCTGACTTATTTCTGAAAAAGCATCTTCATATTCATATACAAACTAAAGCCTTTTCTCTGTGTGCAAAGCTGTTCTACAAGGTTGAAGTCAAAGAAATTAAAACATTGTTTATTTTTTCATCCCATATCAAAGGGCAGAGAATTCTCATGGAGGAATAGGAGAAAGGTCCTTATATTCAGTCACCTGATTTATCTATTCCCGAGTTGTCAAACACATGACTTACCAGGGCTGGTTTATACAATTGCATGTTGTGTAGATACATACATAGTTATACACACATGCATGTATGCACACACATACAAAACGTATATTGTATATCATGTGCATATATGTATTTACATATACACATATGTGTTTTATATATGTATTTGTATATGTTTATAAATACACATATATCATTTTCCCACTCTCCAGTTTTTCTCTATTAAAACTCACCTTTCTATTACTTTTTAAACTTACCTTTCCCAAAAATTGGTTTGGTACACAAAGTTTTAGGTATTATGGTCTAAATTAAATACAGTATATATTGCTATTCAGAACCAACTCCTTTCCACACCATGATCCTGTCCACCCCTTTGCTATATGATGGCCAAGTACAAAGGAAAAGTGAACTCTGAGCATAGGAAGCTCTCATCTGTGGCTGCTATGGCCAGACTGCAAATGAATCACCCAGAGACTAATAAATATAGTGACTAGATTTTGAAAGAATAGTAAAAGGGTTATTAATTTCAAGTCCTCTGAACAGATTATGGAAAGCAGGTTATAAAATAAAGATATCTTCTTCCCTACCCCCAACCCCAAGAGATTCTATGGATATGAAAAAAAAAAAAGAAAGATGTTGTGGAAATATTGAAGATAGAACTTTGAGACGTAATTGAGACACAGCTAAAGGACTCCCAGATAATTGCGATTTGGCCAGAAAAGCCTTGGCCATCCACTATTTGGCTTGCTCAAGTTGACTAAAACCCAGAATTCTGTCTTTTCTATAAAGCTTTGTCACTAGGTCACAAAGTGTCGGGCCAGCACATGATTGGGCAGCTAACCAAACCACAGGGAAGCTGATAGAGAGGAATATGACAGCAATGGATAGCTATTCTTCCTCTCTTTTTCCCTTTCCATTCTTACTCCTTCACTTTGTTTTCTCCTTCCTACCTCCTTTCATTCTCTTTTAAAGATAGCTTCTAAGTATACTTATATTCAAGCATTTTTATTCAAAAATATAATTTTATTAATGAATATAAAGCAAATCTATGTATAAGAAGTTTTTAACCTAAAAATGAATATGAAATAATGTAAAGCAAGAAGAAAGGGAAACTAAAAAGCATAAACAGTAACTAATATCATATGAGAGGAAAACTGAGAACAAATGAAAGGACAAATAACACTGAAGGGGATTTAGAAGAGTGGTCATAAGGTTTTAAGCTATACTATATTGTGAAATTAATTGATTTAGGTGTAATTACTGAATGAGTTTAATTTATTTGAAGTCAACATTAAAACTTTTTTTTTGCTTTTTGGAGGGAGGCAGGGCAATTGGGGTTAAGTGACTTGTCCAAGGTCACACAGTTAGTAAGCGTAAAGTGTCTGAGGTCACATTTAAACTCAGGTACTCCTGACTCCAGGGCCGGTACTCTATTCACTGTGTCGCCCCAACATTAATACTTTTAATAACATAATTCTTCAAGTCAATTTTTCAAGGTAACACACACTTGCAATCCAAGATACCAGAGATTCTCAAGTTGGTAGATCACTTAAACTCAGAGTTCTGAGTTGCAGTGAGTTCTAAACTGCAATGATTCAATCAATTGAATATCTGCCTTAAGCTCAGCATAACATAGTGAACTCCTGGGAAATAGGAGCTACCAAGCCTCCTAAGGAAGAAGTAAGAAGCCAAGATCAGAAAATGAAAGAAGTTAAAGCTCCCAGACAAGCAGGAATGGAAATAGGCCCTGTTGAATGGCCAATGCACCTCCTGGACTACATAGAGAGTCCCAATCTCTTTTCCCCCATTCCCCAAAAACAACCCGAAGAAAAAAATAAATTTATATCCATTTGGTTTTAGCAGGAAACAGAGAACATTGTTTTACATTATTTGAGTGTATTGATTCACAACAAAACACCACAGTGGAGCTAATTTGCTATTTTTCACAGAGAGAGAGAGGGTCATATTTCATTATCCTTTACAATTTTTCCAGAGCTGTAAAGGGTAGGTGATAGCATTTCTGCTTTTACACAGTGATGGACAATGTGTAGAATTCAAAGTCCCAGGTTACTCCTATACCCGTATAACCCCTATGGACTTCTATGCTCTGAAGCAAAAGAAGTCAGAGGTCCTAAAGATCTACAATTCCTGGGACAAAGAGAAACTTAACAAAGCCTTGAAGAATAGAACATAAGTGTCAAAGATCCTGCTGGTTTTATCAACGAAAAAATGAAAGAATATTCTCAGTATAGAAACATAACTTATTATATTACTCCAAGATAAGTCACAAAATATGTCATATTAAATGCAAATATAATATTAATAACAATAATTAATAATTTTGCCATCTACTTCAAGATCTAATATTAATAACAATAATAGCAATTAGTAATAACAGTGCCATCCACCTGTAAAAAAAAAAAACCCAGGTAATCAAAAGTGCAGACACCCCAAACTTCCTTTACTTTGTTTTAAGAAAACAATTTCCAAGGTGCTACTGTGAGATATCACTTCTGGGAGTAAATTTACAACCTCTGTTTGTCAATAATGAATGCATTCTTTTTTTTATCAAAGCAAAAGCAGTAGGACATTGTGTCTTCCAACAGATTAAACCAGGAAGATGTACCCTCCTCCCCATTCCTCAGTTACAGCAAGAAGTCATTTCCGTCACGAAGCTAATGGATATATAGCTTGCCAAAAGCTTACCCTCTGAGGCCTTGTACTGGTATTCTTAGCATCTTTACTACCCTGGCAGATTTGTCATGGTCAGAGCCAATTCTGAATCCATTTTTGAAGCTGCTTTTCTCAGTACTAATGCCTTTGGAATTCCATTCATGGCTCTTTGTTCACTACTTCTATGCACTCACTTGAGGAGGGAGGCTTTCTATTGACATACTGACATTATGAGCAGAGCTTGAAATTGATGGAAGTCAGGCCAATCCTAGCATAGGGACTGAACAGAGAAAGAGATGCTTAGCTCCTTACTGAGCATTTGGTGCAGCGGTCCAGCTGTGCCCCTCATAGGTGTAAGTGGCCCACAGTGATATCACACAAACAGACTAACCCTTATGCCTGAGTGATAAATGGAGAGAGACTATCTCTTTATCTCCTATGGCATAAATCCACTTCTTCACTGATGTAGGCAGAGCCACAGCTTGATAGCAATCTAGACTTCTTCCTGAATATTGTGTGTCGGGTGACAGACTGGCTCTTGGCCAGAGCTAGAGAGGAAACTCTTTCAGCTCCAGGCATATACCACCTGTCAGCTGTCAGGCCTGTGCATGGCCTTGGCTCCAGTGGCTAGCTAGCTTGTCAACTAACAGGGGATGCAGTGAACCATATAGACAGAGATACTAGTCAAGTTGTTGGCAAGACAGTTGGCCTTGTCAAAGGACATTAGGCTCCCCATGTCAGCAGTTGATCACCCATCAGCTCAAAGAGCTGTGCCACCAGAGAACAAGGCAGGAAGCAATAGAATGGACAGTCAATGATTTCTGCAAACATGGGGATACATCTTAGATTATCTATCACAATTTCTCAAGTGGCTGAATTAGACCTTTTTGGAAAAGAAAAAAGAGCCTTCTGCCTCGAAAGGGATAAAAGTCAGAGAGACCACAATACCAAAATACTTGTATTTGTTTATCCAGCTTATTCAATCAAAAATCTTTCTATGCTCTCCATTAGTTATTTGTTTGAACATGCTTTTACTCAGAGATTGAGACATCCAGGGTTGCTTTTATAAGTGAGTCACAAAAGGTTCGGAGTTCAGTTAGATTTAGATAAGACCCCCAAATCATACACGTTCAAGTGGCTAGTTTCCAAGCTGAAGATGCCTTGAGCTCAACACCTATCAAGTTTTGTGGTGGCTTGGGTGGAAAATAACGCTAAAGAAACACACTCTGATCACTTGGGGTTTCAGTTTGTTTTTCTAATCATAGCCAAGTATGGAAGAGACAAGGCAAGAGAATGTTGTAACCCCCCCCCATCTCCCAGGAAAATTAAATTAATTAAAGCAAAACAGGGGATATTGTTCACTTGATAGTCAAACAGTGATGACTTGATCTTGGTGAAACATGGAAGAGAGTTCAGTATTTGAAATTAATAGTATCGTGTTTGTTTATATATCCAAGAAAGTTAATTTTTATTTTGTTCTACTAGTTGGACTGCAAGTTTGCCATGAAGTCAGGAAGACCGCAGTTTAATTTCCATCACTCACATTCTTGTGATCCTAAGATCTATATGACCTTAACAAGTCATTTAACCACTTGCTGTTCTAGGTGATTTTCTAAGACTAAAAGTTTCAAATGGAAAGTGACCTACACTGGTAGAAGGCATTTTCTTATCTGTGATGGTCCCATGTAAGTATAATCACAAACCAAATCACCACCTCTATTTCACATAAAAAAGTAATATTTACAAATAACCTTAATGAAACTCCCTTTTCAAAAGAAGCTTTTATTTGTGTACATATCACTTTTTCTGGGTGTTATTAATTCAATTTCTATGACTGTAGTTAGAGGTCACCAAGGGCTGTCTACCTCGGTAGAACAACTTTGTTGGAGAAAAAGTGCTTTATACCTAGAGGTGGTGGAGAGAAGAGAAAGAAATGTGGAAAACAATTAAGAGGAGTTATGACATTTTTGTCCTGAATTCTTCCCAAATGCTTTTGAACTCCAGCTGTCAGTTGGTGACAAGGTTAATAGAGAATTAGTGGATATCAGTGCAGAGCTACACAGCTTCCCTAGGGAATATCTGGCTAAAAATACATGCTTATCCTACTTTAATACAAGATAGTTAAAAAATGGAATTAACTAAACTGATAAAACTTGGGGATGGTGATTATATGCATGACTAAAGGGTTCTTCTCTTTTGTAGAAGCATTCCTTTACATGACAAGTTCCCTGGAGGCACTTAATATGAAACTTTCATAAATGTGATTTCTATTGAATTTTTAGTGTATCCGTTGTCTAAAGGGAGGTACACTTGAAAATGGTTCAGCCTGAGCTGACCCTTACAAATGTTTATAAAAATCAATCTGAGTTTGGGGTCTTCAGTATCTACTAACACTATGGGGGGACAGGAAAAGAAATGAATTGAAAAGGTCGAAAGAGGAGGGAAGTGAGAAAATATGCTGAGAGTATAGAATCTTTCAGATTCTTCAGTACCATTCCTAAAGTCTCATGGTTCATGTTGAATAGATTTACTTCATTCCCTACTCTCCATTCCTAATTACTTGATGGCCACAGCAGCACTGGTGTATAGCAGGAAGAATATTGACTTTGGAATCAGAGGACCTCAATTTTAAAGTGGATTCCACCACTTTCTACCTGGGTGACCATGGGAAAGCCACTAAATCTTACTAAGCCTCACTTCCTCACTTTGAAAATGAGAGTTGGACTAGAAGATTTCTTAGGTCCCTTTTAAGTTTCAAGACTATAATCCTATAATGTGTAAGCCTTCCTCAGGCAGTCACCCCAAATTACAGGATGCTATACATCCAGTAATTAGACTAATGCTAGGATCACCCCACACTTTCTTTTGGAAAAACAGCAACAACTCATTTTGATCCCATTGTATCTCTTTTTCAATTATCATATACTTTGATTTATTACATAGCATTAAAACAAAGGTGGTTGTCTAGCACCTAGAGTTGTGTGGTGGGCATGAAAAGACACAAATATCAGTCTTACTGCATTTCACTAATACCAGTCAACACAGCCTTTAAGTTAACAAATATTCCCCTTGACAACCATGAATTATGCTGCTGTTCATAATGCTAAAGACCTGATTAGGGGTTTGCAGAGAGCGGAAGTAGAAAAAAATCCCAGCTGTTTTCCCATCCCTCCAAAAATCAGCAAATGTTTGCTACCAGTTCTTCTCTGATTTCCAACTGAGATATATCAACCTAATCATAAAAGTAATTCCACTTTGCCTCCTAATGAGGCAATCTCCTGAAAGATTTGGAAGATAGAGAAAAACCTAATATCTTGGGTTTACAAGGCATTAAGGAAATATCACCAAATTAAAATTCACTCACATTCAAACACACACACACACACACTCACACACACACACACACACACACACAAGGAAGTTTGTTGAGGTGGAGGGGAAAATGGAAACCGGTCCTTTTCTATGTTCACAGATGGCCCTAACATGACCCTCTTCTGGAAGAAAGTAGAGAAATCATCCTTCCTCTAAGTTTCTGCCAAGTCCCCAAAAGGTCTATCAAATGTTTCCTCATTGAGAGTGAGCAAAATATTTTCTTCTACATATTGCTATATGAGGAGGTAATATTTAAATATTCTCTGGCATTTAAAATAGCATGAAGTTCTTCTTCTTAGTAAAATTGCTTTTTATTCTTTTCTCATCCAGGGCAAAAAAATTAGAATAACTCTACCAAGCCTTAGACAGTCTCTCTTCTTACCCTGTTAGCCCTAAATTGACTGTTACCCATCCAGGATTACCAAAAAGGAGTTTCCATAATTAAAATGCCAAATAAAATTCCATTATATATTTTTCTTTGCTTGAAAATTTTCAGCTATTGCTTTTTTTTCTTTTTGGTCATGTTCAAAAGAAACATGGAGAAGAGAAAAAGACTATTGAACCCATTCAGTTTTAGCTCTTCGCAAGTTTCTATTTTATATGTTAGATATGATCATTCAGTTGTGTCTGACTCTTGATGATCCCACAGACGACAGTATGCCAATACTGTCCATGGCATTTTCTTTGGTAAAGATACTGAAGTGGTTTGCCACATCTTTCTTCATTGAACTTAAGGCAAGTAAAGGTTAAGTGACTTGCCCAGGTTCACACAGAAAGTGCCTGAGGCTGGATTTGACCTCAGATCAAACACAGAACTCTATTCAATGAACTATCTAGGTATCTCTTATAGGTTAGCTATAGCCCATAAAATTGTCAAATATTTTGGATAGAAGAATCCACACTGATATGTTCTAATATCCACATGTGCAAATTTTCTAATTACTATTGGATTGGCGAACTGAAAAATTCTACACACAGAAGGTGACACTGAAATTTCTCTGACCACAAAATTAGTAAATGCCATAATTTTCCAAAGTGAATTCTTGGAGAGGATGGTGGTTAGTCATTTGAAATGAGTTGACCCTGAAGAGTAAAGGACTGAAGATTAATACTGAAGCATTACTCTCAAATCAACTGTTCTTAGGGGAGTTTTCATCTCACAGAGTAACGTTTTAGAATGTTCTGAACAATATGGATGATAGAAGATCTTACATGAACCTATGAATTTCTTAAATACATACATGCAAAAACACACACACACCTTATATTACTATATGTCCTAATACAGTCTTCCTCCTTCCTCTTCCGAGAGAATATCATCCTTTATAAGAGATAAAAAGGGAGGGGGAAGACAACAATTTAGCAAAATTAGCCAACAAACTGAAAAATTATAACAGTGTTTGCCATATTCTACAAACATAGACCCTACTTCTTCAAAGAAGGAAGTGAGATGTCAATTTTTATCACTTCTTTAGGGACAAACTTCATCATTATAATGTCACAGTCCTCAGTTTTATTAGGTTTACTCTTCTTTCATTTTATTATTTTTTGTAGTTACTGTACATAATCCTTCCATAAGGAGTTCAGTTTATTTCTGACTACTATCAGGATGGTCAACAACCATATAATACTACAAAGTTGGCCATGCCTTCATATGGATTAACTCATAGAAGTCTCATAGCAACATAAGTATTTACAGATATTATTACACTCAGTTTATAAATGAGAAATAGAATTTATATAGTACTTTATGGATCCTAAAGACCTGTATAAATGTTATCTCATTTCACAACCTTAAGATATATGTTATTATTGCCCTTGTTTTTACAGATGAGGAAACTGAACCTTAGGGAAGTTAAATGACTTGCTCAGTCTCAGACCTGGAAAGTATCTGAGGGAGACTTTGAAATCCCATCTTCCTGATTCCAAGATTCAAATGTATGTCCACCCAACTGAAAATGTCAAAGGCGGAATTAGAGACTCAGTCTTCCACAATATTTACATGCTACTTTGTCTTTCATAAGGAAGAAAAATTATAAGAGAATAGATAAGATAGGGTAGAGATAAGTAAAAGTCAATGAAATGAAAATGAGGTGATAAGGAAAGGTAGAACTGGAACCTGAGAGCAAATTCTGAGTTACATGTAGAAGAAATGATAAGGCAACCATAAAACATCACCAATGGCTGAATTTCCTCTCTTGATTGGCTTTCATCAATTCTATACAGTATGTATCTTGTTTGTACATTGTTGTTTTTATGTTGTCTCCCCAATTAGACTATAAATTCCTTAAGAGCAAAAACTGCTTTTGCCTTTGTATCCCCAGCATTTAGCATAATGACTGGCACATAGTAGGCATTAAAGAAATGCTTGTTGACTCACTGAATCACAAATGTCTTCTATTAATGATAGCAGAGTATAGATTCAAATTACTTACATTTTCCCAAAAATTGAATAAAGAGATTTACTTTGTATTCATGCCTAAGACTTTGTTTAAAAAAGTACCGTTCAATAATTCCAAGAAAAGGAGAAGACACATTCTTTCAGTCTCCATTACTGATTCATATAAATGAATATAACACAATTATTTCAATTCCCTATGGCCCAGGATTACTCAGGGGTAAAATAGATAACCAACCAATATCTGTAGCAGCAAGCACCCCAGCCTCCCCAGGGTGGCTGCCAACACAGGTTCTTAGATCTGCTTTTCTAAAGGAAAGCAACTCAAAATGGGTTAATAAATCTTGCTTTAATCAATCAAACATATAATTTACCTAGTGCAGGGGAAAAAGTCAGCAGCCCGAATTTCAGAGTATACAGAGGTTATAAGCAGAAATTACAAGAAAACAGAACAACAAACAGATCAAGCAGACAGGCCTCCAACTGTCCAACCATTACATCTATACCTAGTCAGTTACCAGAGAGGGAAGCATCAACATCTGGGTTTTTCAAAGCTGGGGGGCTCAACAACAGCTACCAAGAGTCTCGTCTGGTCAAGTCACACAACACTTCTCAAAGTGAGCCCCAAAACAAAACCTCACATCAGGATTTATATAGCCTTCTCCTAGCTCAGAGAATGTAACAACCCTCTTGACCCACTGCCCAATCACAAAGTAACTCCTGAAAAACAAGCCTCCCACCACAGCTTCCTGGCGCACTTAAGACTTTCAAAGGGCCTAAGGGCAGGGAAGATCTTTAAATTTGATTCCCGTTACAATATCAAGAGAAAATTATTCAAATTAATTAATGCTTATCAAACCTTTGGGTCTTCAAAACAGCATTTCAAACTCCATACCAACAAATCAATCTTTTAACAAACTTGACCATTTTTTACACTCAAATAGAACTTGATTTCTTGCAGTTGCTAAATATGAATGCCATTATGAACCACTTTATGTTTCAAGAACAAACAGAGTTGTCTCCAAAGGAGCATATATCTAGAAGGGCATTCAAAAGTCATCTAGCCAGACCTTATCACTTTATAGATGAGGAGACTAGTGCACAGAGATGTTAAGGGATTTATTCTAGATCAAAAAAAGTAGTATCAGGAGCAGATTATGAATCCAGGTTCTTTGTATCCAGGGTCAGTGCTCTTTTTGGTCACACACAAAATGGGAGGATTGGGCTGAAATATGTGTATTTCAGTTTCAAGTGTCTATGTTTCAGAAATGCTTTTCTGGCAGAGAAGGTTTTACTGAGATTATACCTGAGTGAAATTTTAACCCAAGATGTATTTCCCCTAGTATATGGTCAATGGAAAGAATCTATTCCCACAGAAACTTTCACTCTCAGCCACCAAGGGCAAGGAAGTGTCCAACAATATGCATTCTCTTCAGTATTGGAACTCTATGACTTCCTGTTTCAAAGAAAAGGAATATTAAGTAACTTATTTACACCTCAAGGGATTTCTTGGAGATCAGACATTCCTAGCCAAATAGCTTCAGGATGAGTTAAGTATAAACAAATCTAAAATAACTGATCAGATTAATTTTTAAATTCATTTCAAAATTGAGGGGAAGTATGTTTTGAATTTCAGTCCATTGAAAAGATATTTTAGGGGAGCAAAAAGTTAGATGTTTTGTTCACCTCTAAATATTACCTTTCTGCTAGTATGAAAAGAGAATATAATGAAAAAATTCCCAGATCTCTTTTTAGTTTCCCTTCCTATTGCCAGTCACAAATAGGAGTTTCCAGCATTGTAAAGCTTTTTTAATGAGCCTTTAGAAAGGCCTTTACTTTTGAATCACTAAGCCACATTTTATCAACACTAAACTGGGCATTCCAGTTACTGGTCAAAGTTGCTCTCTTAAGTGATGTGTATGGTGTTCATTCCTTATTTCTATTATTTAAATGTATTAAAACTACAAATGAGATACAGCAGACTCTAAGCACTGATCTCTCTCACAAGCACACAAAACCATTAGTACCTAACTACTTGCCAAGAGGAAACAGTTCACCCTTCATCTTTCTAATAGGCTTGATTCCACTTGGGACTACTTCAGGATAAAGTTTACTTGAAAAAAAAACTTGTGCCCACTTTGTTAGTCCCATGGAAAATTGCACTTGATGGTTTCTCCAAGAAAATATCTATTCATCCTTTTGAAACATGACCCTTTCTCCGAATGTCTCTTTCCATCATCCATGAGTCACATGCCTTCATGCTACACTTCATCTGTTCATCACTTCCTTCCAATGATACTTCAGTGAGCCCCAGACTTGTTACCATCTTCCAAGTCCTTCCCTCTTTCCATTCCCTCCTTCAAAACTCTTTGTTATACTGTCCCATTGTGGGTAATTCTGTTCTTTCCTAAGAGAAAAAAAATCAGTTGACACATGCCCTCATGTATTTTAGACCTTCCTAGTTCGTCTAAACACTAGAAAGGGATGTATCCAAAAGATATGGGTAGGCAACAACACTATTGATAGGAACTTCTTGTGCAGGGACGAGAAGCATTTTTGGTCAGACTGATATTTCAGTATCCCTCGAATACAGCCTGGAGACAGTTGTGTAGCTATAACCTTGCCTGAACCCTTAAAACTCAAAGTGTGATTAAAGGGGAGGAGAGAAGGTAGAAGCATAGCAAAGACTGCAGAGGGAAATGGAGCTCGTCACAAAGGTGAAACCTCATTGCACCTTGTATCTTGTTACTAAAGACCTATTTGTGATTCTAGTCTACATGTGCTTAAATCAACTGATATCTCAAAATAGAAGTTCTATGAGTGCCAAACATTGTTTTTTTTGCAGGGTGTGGGAAGAGTATTGTGATAATGGCTGGTGAAGATAATGCACCAAAGTTTGCAAAGTTTTTTACACAAATGATACCATTTAATGCTCATAATCATTCTCTGTAGGTTAGATCTTATCATCACAGGATCTAGAGCTGAAAAGGACCTTGGGGTGTCATTCTATAATTCAGGAAATTGAGTCTCAGAGAGATTAAGTGAATTGCCTTTGGTTACATGACTAAGAAGCATCAGAAGCAAGAGTTGAACCTAGATCTCTATTAATTTCAAGTCAAACATACTTTCCTGCCATACTACACCATCACCCACTCCTACAGCTGTTCTATGCCAACAGGGGAGATTTCTATAAATGATCTAATATAGAATGAACTGAACTATATTTTCTTCTTCTTAAACCTGCATTAATTTGAAATTTAAAACTTTTAATTCATTAATTGATGCTTTGTGAGTACAAGACTATTTACTCAAATTCAGTACACAGAGGAAAAAAAAATGAGCTTCTAAGTCTCTCCTCAATCTCCACTAGTCTTTATCATAAATGAAACCCACTAAATTCCTTTAATATTATATATTTACATGTGTAAAACAAACTCAGGTGGGAGAGGGATTGTCTAAAAACAATGAAAAAAATCAATATGCCACTTTTAATTTATTGGAATCATAGGATCTTAGAGATACTGAAGGTATTCTTAAAGCTAATTTAGCAAAATATCCCAAAACATAAAGGAGGAAATCTACGCCACTCTTGAGCAGATATGTTACTAGAAACTTTGCATTGTTGAGTTGAAATCTACCAACTAATAAATTTCAATTGGATATGAGTCCAGTTCTCTGAAGCTTTGCAAAAGAAATTTATTTCCTCTTTGATATAAAGTTACTAATATGGCACAGCATCTTAGATTTAGACTAAGAAGAGTCCTTAGAAATTATCTAATTCAACCTCTTCCTTGCACAAATAAAGGAACAGACTCAGAGCAATTTATTTCAGGCCACACACATAGTGATAGAGTTAAGATTCAAACCCAGATCCTCTGACTACAAATATAGCATTGATGGTCACTACATGAACATCCATCATTCAAGAGGGTCTCCAGTCTGTCAATGTCTCTCTTAAAGTATGATGCCCAGGATTAAATACTAGTTACGGTCAGAGGCACAGATATGAGGTGCAGATAGAAATCCCAGATGACAGGAGAAAAGGGAAGGGAGTGAATCAGGCCTGATGCTCCAAATCTGCAATGAAATGAAAATGAGCATCCCACTTCTAGGCAAGCAGAGATCCTAGACTGAGAATGATCTCAAGTAGAAACAACAGTGGAAGTAATGAATTTGCTTAGCTTCCTTGCCCTGAACACTTAATAATTCTTGTTTATTGGGTACGTTAAAAATTAGCTCAGTTCATTAATTATTTTACTTAAAACAATTAATTATTAATTATTTTCACTGCTATTTGCTCTCTCCCTTTCTTTTAAGCAGCAGATGTGTTTATTGAAAACACCCAGATAAAAAATGTAAAATATTCTCTGCCAGCAGCACCCTTTCCTTTAAGCAAGTGCCTACATGCCAAATAATGTCCTTTTAAAATGTCACTTTTGTACAAATGTATGAATACAGTAGTATGAGTGCAAATGAAATAGCAAATTAAAGTGAATGTGTCCTGTAGATGGCTTTTTATTTCTAATTTGGGGAAAGTATGCCAAATATTTTTTTTGAAGAAAATGCATCACTTAAAATGATGAGGAATGCTTCCCAAAATGGGAATCTTTTACATGGAGGGAAAAAAAATTAAATTTTCCTAAAAGAACACAAATACACCCTTCTTATAACTACCTTAAAGGTTAGAAATTGTTAAGGTATTGAATTTCCACAACTCATTTTCATAAATGCTGCGGAATTATCCTTTTTTGCTACACAAGAATAGTCAAAAGTTCCTATGTATATTTGACATTTCAGTTAATAATAAGCCCCATCATGCTGCCTATGGAGACATTTCATTAAAGAGTTTTGCTAGACCATGTGCTAATTCATTCTTATCACCTTTTGCGATGCCTCCAATGCTGATAAGTTAATGGTAAAGTGGGAGCTGTAATAATCTGCTTCTAGACATGGCTTTTTTGCATAGTTGCCTGAGAGGAGTTTTGGTAAAGGGACAATTTTACTAAGTGCTTGCATTATACTTTCATTTCCTTGTATTTAACGACATTCTATTTATTTTTGTTGACTTTTTTTCATTCTGCATGGGCTTATATGGGTTCTCTGTTATATTAAATCCTTTGTATTTGACTATTACATATTTATCTGTATTGATTCTTTTTGTATTTATTATTCATTCTCTTATATTGATTCTCTTACAGGATTCTTTTAAAGAATCTTATAGATGGCCTTACATAAATAATTTTCTCCCCATTAAAATACCAATTCCTTGAGATGGAGTAAGCTTCATTCTTTTTATTGTTTCCCTAGAGTCTAGCACACCACCTGGAACAAAACCATCACTGTATAATGCCTTGTTGATTAATTTGTTAATGTACATATCTGTCATTAAATGCTATTATATGTCAGGCATATAGCATTAAGTTGTGAAGGAAACTACAAAGTATTCCAATTATTGATACCAATTTACAGCAAGTGAGCAACATCTTAGTTGATTTATCAAATTCCCAGTACTTTCACATTTCTGCTATTTTCAACACTTGCAGAGAAAGGTAAATTCTGATTTGTAATGATTTCCTTAAGGACAGGGATGCTTGGTGGACCACTGAGCTGAATCAACTCTTCAAGGCCAAGAAGAGTGCTTTTCAATCCATCAGCAATTACTAAATGCTTACTCTGGGCCAGGCACTGCTTTGTTGAATTTTACTCAGAAGAATTATGTTGTAGTTATAGTCTCTTTTTTCTTTTTTTTTTTAAAGCAATCGGGATTAAGTAACTTGCTCAAGGTTACACGGCCAGTTATTTCTGGGTGTGCTGCTGAGTATCTGAGCCCGGATTTGATCCAGGTCATCCTGACACTAGAGCCGGTGCTCTTACTCGCTGAGCCACCTGGCCACCCCTGTAGTTATAGTCTCTTAAACCCCTGCATGCCAGCCCCTGAATTATGCCCTTTGAGAACCTCCTGATTTACTTTATCTGGCCCCAAACCAAGCCTCTGTGTTACTTTCATGCCATTCCCAAGTCAGATTGCCACATAAGGCCCTTTCTAAATCCCCTTTTATCTGTTGTCTTTCCTTATTGGAATGTAAGTGTTTTAAGTGTAGGTTCTGTCTCAATGGCTCTAATTTGAATCCTCTTTGCTTAACATTGGATCTAAAACCTAATAAACACTTAATAAATGCTTTTTCGTTCTGATTTATCTCATTTTCTTTTGCTTATGTCTCTCTTACTTTAGAATTAATGACTTTCTTTTCTAGCCATTTGTAGCAGCAAGCACCCCAAGCACATCCTCAGGGTTTGCTGCCCATACAGGTTCTTGGATCTGCTTTGTTAAAGGAAAGCAACTCAAAATGGGTTAACAAGCTTACTTTAATCAGTCAGACATATATCGTTTACCTTGTTCAGGGGAAAAGGTCAGCACCCCGAACTTCAAAGTATACAGGCAGAATTATCAAGACAGAAACAGATCAAGTAGACAGATTTCCAAACTGTCCAACCATCACATCCATACCCAGTCAACATCTGGGTTTCCACATCTGGGTTTTTCAAAGCCGGGGGACTCTCAACAACGGCTTCCCAGAATTCAGATCAAATCACAGAACACTTCTCAAAGTGAGTCCCCAAAACAAAGCTACACATCAGGGCTTATATAGCCTTCTTCTGGCTCAGAGAATGTAACAACCTTATTGACTCACTGGCCAATCAAGAAGTATCTACTGTAAAACAAGCCTCCCACCCTAGGCTTCAGGTGCACTTTAGCCTAGGGGCAGGGAAGATCTTCCAAATTTGCATTCCCATTACACCATTAGGCCTTGAAGATGCCAGTTGCACTAACTTTAGTCTAAGTTCTCTATCATAAACTCCCTCTCTAACTCCTCACATAACCTATTCTCTGCCACCTTCTAGATATTTTTTACCATTATGCCCTTGACCTAAAATGCCTCCACCTACATATCCTACTATTCTTCAAGATTCCTTTGAGATTCTATTTCTTCAATGAAGCTTCCTATGATTATCACTTCTACTGATTTCTTCTGTCTCCAAGTTCCCAGTGCACTTAGAGAGAAGATTACCTTTTTTAGTAATCCGTTCTTTACTTCTGTCCAATGTCTTACTTTTGTCCCTATGGCCAGATTACCCATAAACTCTGTGAAAGAGGGACCATGTCTTATATTTCCAAACTTTCACCCATTATTAGTAAAGTGCTATATATATATATTATACTCTCAAGACATGCCCATTAATTGACTAATTGAAATGGAGGGGATTAGTGTCTCTTGTGAAAATATTAAAGTTCAGGAGAATATAAAAAGCCCTGGTACAAAAGGCAAGATATACGTGTTCTAGTACTAATTTGCTGAGTTACCTTGGGCAACCCAGAATATTTGTGGGATTAGTTTCCTCTCCTGTAAAATTTCATTCTAAAGTACAGCCCTAGGTCTTTAATATCTCTTTTAGCTATAAACATTCTATTTTTTTTCTTTTGTTGAACAATAATAGGATGGAAAAGAATGCTCGTTCTGGAACAAGGGAACTGGGATAGGATTCAAATCTTACCTCTGTCATTAATAACTATGTTCTTTGTCTAGAAAACAAAATTTATCTTTGAGGGCACCTGCAGCTCTCAATCTGTCATTCTACTGTATTTATTCAATGATTCAACCTTCATAATTTCCCATATACATATTTTTTAATGAGGAAGATATTTCCCTCAAAAAAATTTACCTTCCTTATGTCCTAGCTTCCAATTTCTTTTTTCTTACTTTGAGACAACGATCTTCCTCTTTTTCAATTTCGGGATGAATTCACTGTTTATGTGCTGCACTTGTCTAAAATATATACTGATGGTCTAAATTAGTACTCTGTTCCTCTACCTCCAAGTAGCCATCTGAGTAATATGCTATCCTCCTTACACAACTAACCTGTGAAGAGGCAGAAGGTGATTGCACCTGAGAGTGGAAGACCAGAAAGCTGGCAGGTGCAGGGAACTACTCCAAGAGAGAACAATACCCTCCTCTGCAACTTCTACCTTAGAACAACTATCTAACTGGGCACTGAAAGTTTAAGTGACTTAGCCAGGATCACACAGCCTTTGTAGGTCAAACGTGAAACTTGAACTCTGTTCATTCTGGCTCTAATTTTACCACTGCTTAATTTCATGCAGGAGGAAGTCAAGACTCAGAAAGGTTAACTTATTTGCTTGAGGTCACACAACTAATTAGTGTGCGTAATTTTGAACCCAAGTGTTTCGAGGCCCTAAAATATAAATGCTTTCCTGGACACCACAAAAGATTAGAGAAAAAAGAATATGAAGACAGGATGAGTTGTTGGGAATCCATTGCCTTGAGTTGACAAAGTCTCTAGCTTTTTAAGGGTAGTGACCTTTTTCTATTGATCATAGACTATCAGTCAGTGCTAATAGACCTAAAATTCATCATGGAGATGAAGGATGAAGTCAAGATTGTCTTCATTGCTTGTCTCATCCACTGGATCAAATGGGGCCTGAGCTCACAAACAAATGAAATTCCTTAATATAACTAACAGATTTGAGCTATTTTCATTTGTCAGGCATATAATAGGTGCTTGGGTAGCTAGGTGGCTTAGTGCAAAGAGCCCTCAGCTTGGAAAAAGAAAGACTCGTGTTCATGAGTTCAAATCTGGCTTTAGACATTTACTACCTATGTGACCCTGGGTAAGTCACTTAACCCTGTCTGCTTGAGTTCACACAACTGCAAAATGAACTGGAGAAGATATGACAAACCACTCCAGTATTTCTGCCAAGAAAACCCTGCTGTAGTCATAAAGAGTCAGAAACAATGGAAACAATTCAACAACATGACAAGAATTGTTTAATTAATACTTGCTGACTGAATGACCTCTCATTCATGTACACTCACAAATGTAAACAGGCTGAATTATTTTGTTTTAAGTGTTTAATTGCATGAGACACATCACTGAATGAAGTGAGAAGTGGTAGATTTCAATCCTCTTTACCTCTCACTGGCTTGTACCTCTGTGGGAAATCACTTTTTTATTTTAATCTGACTGAGCATCTTAATGATGAAATAAAGTTCAGTTGGCCAGGGTTCAGATGCTTACATAATTTCTGTGCTCATTCTCTGTTTTAGAATGAAAAATACTCTAGAACTGAGAAAAAGACTGAATGACATAGATAAATGTAGTGGAATTATTACAATTTAATATTGCACTAAAACTTTCAGAAGTGATAAAAATACCACTCAGGTTATCTCATTTTGTTTCTTCGGCCTTGGTGTTTTATGCTATTTTCTTTTATGGATTTCCTTTAGCATGTTATGTATCTCAGACTTTTTTTTCTCATTTTTGGAACAGTGGGATATAGAACTGTCATTTCCAGTTTTTGGAAATTTTCTTCATCTGTTTCCTTTTTAAAAACAAACATCTCAAAATTTAATCTTCGATGCATTTTCCCCCATATTGTCTTTCACTTAATTTTCATAACTAGATGGTAAAGAGGAAAAGTGTGATTGTCCCAATTTTAGAGATTCCTCTTCTATTTTTCAAAATGGCAACCTCTAGTTGAAAAATGTATTATCCAATTGGTGGAAGCCAAGAAATTAGCAATTTTATCAATAGACAAGGAATGAAAACAAGAAAAATAAAAGACAGAACATGCCTAAACACGAGCATCCTTTCTAACAGTAAAGTAGCATTTATATGTAGATTTAAAGCTTTAAAGTTACTTTTCATATGTTATCTCAGTTCATCCTTACAAAAATGCTGTGATATCGGTGCTATTATTTCCATTTTACAGATGCAGAGATTGAGTCTCTTAGACATTAACATAAACTTAACACAAATGCTTCAATATTAGTACCATAAGCCCTTCCTAGAATTAAAATAAAAATAGTTAAAATACAAGTATGGAGTTCTGTGCTCTCTCTTTTTTTTTTTTCTTTATTCCCCAAAGAAGTATAATTGGAAACAATTTCTCAAGTCTGTGCTAGGCACTCACTTCTTTCAGAAACATTCAAAAAATTTAGAAAGTTAAGAGATCTTGGTTACCAGAGCCTAAAATTAAAGTGTCATGATATCTTAATATGAAACTTAAGAAATTCAGTATTTGAAACTGAATTTTACTTTATTTTACTCAGGAAAGAGTTTTTTTTTTTTATTACAGTTACATTGAAAGGGAATCCAGTCTTGAAAGGAGATGGGAGAGGTACATTATATAACTAGAGAACATTGAATAGACAGGGACAATAGATATTGATGATGGCCCTAAATAACTACCTCATTTCCTTTATTTTTTCATGCTTCATTCATTTAGTATTCCCAATATAACTTAGAGAAAAGATCAGAAATGAATTACAAAAGTAAATGACTCAAAACAGGATAATCAATGACAAAATAAAACATGAACAGAGGTCATTTTAATGAAGTAGAGAGAGTAAACATCAACAGGTAGTTGAGATGGCCTGGACCAGGGTGGGGCAACCTACAACCTCAAGGCCACATGTGGCCCTCTAGGTCCTCAAGTGAGGTCCTTTGACTGAATCCAAAGCCACATTCAAAGGGCCTCACTTGAGGACCTAGAGGGTCATGTGTGGCCTCAAGGCCACAGGTTCCCCAACCCTGGGCCCTGGACAATTTGATTCTGAAAACCCTATTATATCTCCAAAGGAGAGAAAGTCCCTCCAAGACAGATCCTACTCCCTATATAACTGAGTAATGAAACCCTCGGTGGGTCTCTTGATGTCCAGAGCTTAAAGGATTTACCCACTATCATATAACTATAATAAAGGTCAGGAGCAGGATTTGAATATGCTTTTCTGACTCCAAGGTCAACATTCTATTCAAGATACTAGTCTATCTCTACCCTAAGTATTTTGATATCTCAGTTTTAGTATCTAACAGAAGTAAGGATATAACCTTACTTGCAGAGATAAATGCTTTCTTGGAATAAATTTCAAAAAGAAATATGCCCTGCCATATAGATATAAGGTACATTAAGTAAAATGTTGGGCACCATCTAACAAACTACATGAAAATGAGCAAATAAAATTTTCAGATGGCTCTTTATAATGAAGGAATAAAATTAATTCTACATAGAGATTGTATTTTCCTTAAGAAGACAATATGAGGCTGTGTAACCTTGGGCAAGTTACTTAATCCCAATTGCTTTAAAAAAAAAAAGAAGACAATAATGTAAATAATGTAAAGAAATGTAAAGGAATACTCTTGTGCTATAAGAAATGAAGAGCAGACAGACTTCGTAATAACCTAGAACGACTTATATAAACTGATGCTAAGTGAGGAGAGCAGAACCAGGAGAATTTTGTACACAATTACAGACACATCATATGTGTGATAACTAACTTTGATAGACTGGGCTCCTCCCAGCAATGCAAGGTTATAAGAGAACTCCAAAAGACTCATGATGGAACAGGCTAGCCACATCCAGAGAAAAGAACTATGGATTTTGAATGCAGATTGAAGCAAATTACCTGCTCTCTCTTTTGAGTTTAGTTTGGTTTGGTTCCTTATTTTTCATTGTTTACTTCATTGGTTATAATTCTTCTTTACAACCTGACTAATGCTTAATGTGAAGGTATTTGTAGAGCCCATATGCATGCCGGGCAGGGGCAGGCGGTGAAAATTTAGAACTCAAGGGATTGTGGAACTGAATGTTGCAAACAAAAAGTAAATAAACAAATTTAATAAAATAAAATTGAAGGAGAAAAAAAAAAACTAATGAGGAATAAAATGTGCAAAAATAAATTTTGACAAAATAATTTGAAGAAGGAAAGAGCACTGATAATAAAGAGACTCAAGAGAAACTTACCATAAGAGATTTCACCCAAGCTGAGCCTTGAAAGAACCTCTGGATTCAGAAAAGGCAGAAAGGACGGAATGTGGTCCAAGTCAAAAGGGACAGTCTCTGGCCAGTGCTGGATCACTGAATACACCAGGAACTTCGAGCCCATAAGTCTCCATTATACACATTAGGAAACTCAATTATAGATAAGTGAAGTGATTTGTCAAAGGTCACATAAGTAATAAATAAAAAAGCTTGGTTTTGAACCCAAGGCATCTGGCTCCAAATCTACCTTAATTTCTTACAAATGCCTGGAGGAAAAATATTCTCTCGGTTCCAGTGATATTAGACCTAAAAGGAGCAGGACCATCATTCTTCCCTTCAAATTAAAAATTTGGCTTTTAAAAATCCCTCTCTCACTAGGGGAAAAGGGCCAACCCACTTCAGCATAGCTGTCTTTAATAGGTGCAGGCAATATTCACATGGGGTGGGGTCGGGGGAGGTGTAGGAAGAAGCAGAGTCTGGGATCTTTCTCAAATACTTGAATCAAAATTCAGTGAAGACTTCAGAGTTTTACAAATAAGAAGACATTTCTAAAGCTTTTAATTGCACTGTTTAACACATAGTAGGCAGTTTATAAATGTTTATTTCCCTCCCCCTACACAACATGGCATATAAAGGTGGTGTTTTGATGCATAATTATTTCCATATCCCTAACCTACTATGTATTCCTGTGAAATGTGATGCTCCGACTCTTTACATCCATATATATTCATCAGTTTAGAAAAAGAAGTAAGTAAAAATCTGGGTTTTGAATTCAGCAGCTCTAATTTCAAACACATAACTCTTTCCACCCCTGTCACACCACCTCCTAGAGTTCTAGCAAGGAAAGCATTTGTAACTCATAAAATTCTACAGAAATGAAGATTAAAGGTCTAGTTATAGAGCGAACTCCTTCTTATCTAATTCTACAAACAGTATGTCATTATTGTCATAGGACACAAAACAAACCTTTCAAGACTTAAAAGAATTGAAAGGAGATATTGCAGATTGTCCCTATAAGGGCTGGAAAATCCTGACTAAATTTTGTTTATTTTCATAAGACCACATCTTAAGTTAAAATAACAATAATATAACATTAATTTAGCAATGATATGCCATTTTCTTCACATCCAGCACTCTAGATAGGTAGTATACATATAATTATATGCCTTTTAAATGTGACAAAACTTAAATCCAGTGACATGTAATTGTCTGACTCATACAAAATCACCCAGATGATAAATGTCAGTGCTGGTCACTGTTGAAGAAAAGTGCAGCTCAAAATGTGTCCAGGTCTCTTTACTGCTATATGATACATCGCTCACTATGTCTGTAGTTGGTGGTATATAGTATAGAGTATCCCAGTCAATTACTTATTTAAATAAAAATCTGTTTTTATAAGTATAACTATAGATCAGAGGTTCTTAACATGGGTCTATGAACTTTAAAAGTATATACTTATGTGTGTATACACTTATATGTGTATACATATATAGAAATAGATAAATAATTGTATTTTAATATAATTCATTTCCTCCATAACCCTATATATTTCCTGTTTGGTTATTTCTGTTAGCTTCTCCAAGCTGCTAAAGGGGTCCATGACACAAAACAAGTCAATGACACCTGCTTTACATTCTCTAAATTTCTCAAATTGAAATCACCTGGTATCTGTCAATGACATATGACTCCATCAGGGAAAACTTCCCAAGTCCCCTTACTCAGTAAATAAAAACAACGAATTCATCTGAGGCAGATAGAGACTGAGTGATTTATCCACATTTGTATACCTCTCTTCTGAACTTAAAGCCCAACCCTCTTTATCCACTATACCACACTGCCTCATTGGCCTTTCAGCATGAACACTTGCCAAACCTCAGTTAGCCCAACTTGATTTCTGCCCATTTGATTTCAAATTTGGCTTTTGAGAAGTCCAAGTTTTTGCCTTTTTGAAAATGTCTTTATCTAAATTGACTTACTGGCAGAACTGGAGAACCTGAGGCAGGAAATTCTTGTATCAAAAAACTGACATTGACCAATAAATTTGACTGCTGCAGGGGAAAGCCCTGCAGAATACTGAACAGGAAAACTGCTGGAGAGGCATTCATCCAAAGTCTGGAGATGCTGTGTTGTGGAATCATTTTGTAAAATAATCTAAGTTTAGGCATAATGATAGAAGTAATAAACTAAGACAGTGGAGACTGCTGAAAAGCATAGAAAGAGCCAAAGGGACATTTTGAGATGCTACAGTGAATTTCAGAGACAGATGTAGCATACATAGTACTGACCATTATGTACATTCTTGAATATTATGTATATAATTATACATGTTTAAGTAAAACGAATTATTAATAACAGTTATAGAATGCCAAATTCAGAAGGGACCATAGATGATGCCATCCCATACATGAACATCCTCATTACAAAACTGCAAAGGAACATTATATGAATGTATGTGTACTTGCGTGTATATACATATACAGGTGTGTGTATGTGTTTGAATAGATAGAGACAGAGAGACAGAGACAGAGACAGAGAGACAGAGAGACAAAGACAGAGAGACAGAAAGAGACAGAGAGACAGAGACAGAGAGATAAAGAGACACAGAGAGAGACAGAGATACAGAGACAGAGAGACAGAGACACAGAGAGACAGAGAGAGTGTTCATTTTCAGGTGAAGCCCTTGGGAAAATGTTAAATGATCATTTATCACATCTTAATAGTTCTGTGCCAAGAAAAACCCAAATGGGGTTACAAAGAGTCCGACATAACTGAAACAACTGAATAACAATTGTTAAGAGATTTTCCATACATCAAGATTTAATATACCTCTCTGCAATTTCCACCTACTACCCAGAGTATGACTCAGGGATCCTGAGCTGTACTGATATGATTCCTCTTCCATACGACAGTCATAGAAGTGCTTGAGGACAGTTATCAAGTCTTCTGAAAACCCAGTTGTCTCTTCAATATTTCAATGATCTTAACAAGGATGTTTTCATCAATGGTGTCAACAGTAGCCCATCCATGCTTTCTCACCTGAGCCCCTTGGCAATGTCCCCCCATAATTCCTCTAGAGAGAGTCCACTCAATGTGAAAGACTTCCGATATGTCTCCCAATATGTGGGTAGCAGTGCTGCACCTGGACCACACATCTGTTATCCCTGGTTTTTACTACATGACCCACCTTCTCCAATAATATGTCTCTTTAATGATATCATTTTCTCTGCCTCTAGTACTCAATTCATTCTCATTAACATCCTGTAGCTTATTTATGTCCACCATATGTCTCTCTGAGCCCTCTGGGTGACCCATTCTCTTGTACCTTCTTAATTAGCATAGTAGTGAGTACCTAAGTTTGTCAAAAATTAAACTAACCTTGGGTTACTTAAAGCAGAGGAAAATCCACTTTTGAAGGCCTGGAAAGTTTAGTTGATAGAAAATCAAACTTCTAATGAAGGGTCTAGGGTTCAAGTCTCTATATATGGATAGTTTTATGTAATTATAATCCATCCATAACCAAAAATATATTATGATATACTTCATTTTAATATTACTTATGTTCTTAAATAAAGAAGAATTAATGAAAGGAGACACTATGTATAACGAACTTCCCACAAAGATGTACGGCAACAGAAAGACTTTGGGTAGAATCCAGAAGACCTGACCTTCTAGCTTCCCACTCACTTAATGTGTTATTATGGGATCCTTATTACATCATTCCCTTCTTAGGGTCTCACTCTAAATGCCTGTAAAAATGGGAACAATGGACTAAACATCTCAAGGTCACTTCTAGTTTTAACTTTCTAAGATTCTAATATATCCCAAGGTTATAGGTGTCTAAGTGTTCCAATCCTGCCATTGTCTGCTGACAAAAACTAACCCTCCCATTCTCAGATTGATGTAAATGCAGAAGAAAAGGGAATTTTTGAAAGGCAAAAAATAAAATCATGAAATTTGAAAACCAGAAATTATTTTAAATTATTAAAGCTGTTTCTCTTGAAATTATGACAGGAGGAAAAAGTTACAAGACATAAAAACACACCTACTTGCAGTATAAGGGATCCAGTGATAAATGTATTCACAACAATTGCTTTGATTAATGATCTATAATATATGTATCATGGGTTTTGATGAACAAAAAATTCATTACCAAGTGACCAGCCTCCTGATAAAAATCCTCCTTAAACTTAGTAGGCAGGCCCTTGGAATAGGACCTGCTGTTAGCAGGGCAGTACAAAAATCTTATAACATACATACATTTCTTTTCAATAATCCATATTTGTACTCCATCATTAAGCTCTATTAGTATAGGGTTTGTATATGGAGAAATCATCCAGAGTTCCCAAATTTGTCATTATCCAATTTTCTCTCCCAACTTATCCTGCGAGTGGTCAGACTCATGTTCTAGTGTCCCAATTATTCATGACACCTTTTCCAATGAGATAACGCCATATCCAACTAATAGAATCCTCTGCCTATGTCAAGCTCTATTATGGCCATATGGACATATTGTTTGTCTATTTCCAAATTGGTGCCATGTTTGACCTGTGAATCTTAGGAGATAAATGAAATTTTTCAAAGTGCTTTGTAATTTCTTCTTCTTAATTCATGACTGGCACTATAATGCTAAAAGATCAGAATGATAAAAGGAGGTAGAATAATGCTATTCAACTCATAAAACAAAGAGGTTTGACTTGGGTGAAAGAAATATATGCATCAATATCAGATAATCAGCCTGTCTGTGGCTACGAGAGTAACTATAAGGTTTTTGTTTTTAATGCAGATGACAATTTTTTAAAAAGCATTTTTGCTACATGTTAATCACACACATACTAGGAAGACTTGAGTCTGAATAAAACATCAGACACCTATTAGCTGCAAGACCCTGGGCCAGTCACTTAATCTCTGTTTGCCCCAGTTTCCTCATCTTCAAATGGAGATCATAATAGTACTCACCTGTCAGAGTTGCTGTGAGAATCAGATGTGGTAATATTTGTAAATAAATAGATGTATAAATAAAGAATTTAAATTGTTAACTATTATTATTATTATTATTAAATGGACTGAGGTTAAGTGACTTCCCAGAGTTAAATAGCTTGTATGTTTTAAAGGGATGATGGTCATGATGATGTTATTTACAGAAATGTTTTAGCTGATATCAAATAACCCTCACATCCCTGTGCTCTCACTTTCCCACTGAAAGCTTGGCTTTGAAGTCTCTTTAATAATCATGGTACTAAGTTTCCAAATTTTAAAACACTTTCAGAGTTCAAGTACTAGAGTGAACCTAACTTATGACAAGAAAAAAAACATTTAAAATTGAATAAAAGTAAGGAAGAAGGATGGAAAGAACAGAGATTAGGCATTACAGTTCTGCAATACAGTCATGGCTGTAATAACAAGCAGTTGGAATAAATGAACTCTAAAGTTCCTTCTGGCTCACAAAATGACAAACTATCATATATAAATAACAAATGTTGATATTACCCTACTAGGAGTAGTAACAATAATAAGAATAATAGTGATAACAGCCTGGCATTATTAATATCAATAATGTTATTAATTATGTGATACATGATTATTAATTATTTAATATACTTATTAATTGCTAACAGTACTTATACTAACAGTAGTGTTATAACAAAATTATTGATAATATCAATAATAGGTTTATATCACAATTTGTTGTTTATATATGATAGTTCATCGGTTTTAGAATCATGAAGGCCATCTACTTCTAACCACGTCATGTTACAGCTGAGGAAATTGGCGACCCTAAAGGCATAGTGACTTGTCTGAAGTAACCAAGGTAATAACTGTCAAAAAAAAAATCCAGGTAATAAGGAGGAATGGTAGAATTTTAACCAAGAACCTCTGACTCCATTTCCATCTCTTTAGACAATATACCACGTCTCTTCCATCGTCACTTTGGGAATATGGGTGAGTTGCTTATTATATTGGAACCACTTCCTAATTTGCATGAGTGCATGCACATTCATGCATGCATATGGGTATGGGTATAATATGTGTATATACACACACATACATTTATATACATACAGAGATAAAGTGTAATAGTATAATATAGTATAATAAAAATATTCTGAGACAAGGATATCTGGATAACACAAGATTGTGAGATAAGAATTAAATGAACTTATATATATATATATATATATAACATGCTTTGTAAAGCTTAAAGCATTATGCAAATTCAGTTCTCCTCATCAGAGATACAAGACTCCTTTTATACTGACTTTCCACATATCCTACCTGGACCAAGCTTTTCAGGCATCACATTCAGTAATTAGGGAATAAGGAGTAAAAGGGAAATTTTCCTCTTCTCCAGCTGTGTTTATCACATTGCAATGTAAAGGTAACTTTGCATTAAATTGTTCAACATTCTGGAGATGCATGAAATGGTGTTTAGTGTATAAAGAGGAATTATTTCACTGTTAGAATTAAGCAGTGACTATTTTGGTTATTGGAGTGAGTGGAGTGATTTTTTTTTTAAATGTACTTTTCAGTTCCCTGGAGCAAGCATCACATCCTCAGACTTTTCCAAAATACACCCAGTCTTGGAAATACACAGTAGGATTATACATTAAGTGAAACAGTTTTTCTTCATAGGAATCACATAAAAATGTAAATCACAATAACATAAGGCTTCTTGGAAAATGAGTACTGGGCACAAGCATTGCTTTTGTCGGATTGGCACCAAGTAAATTCTGCATGCCCAAAGCGTCCCTAAACCCTGCATGAACAGGGCTGGGGAGATTTGATTGCATTGGTCAGGCCTGGCAGAGAAATTATTGTGATGAAGGTCAAAGCCAGGCCCAGTGGCCGGAAGAGAAAATGAATCCAGAATTTTTAAATACCAAAAGAGCTTTGTTTGTTAGATTTCTTTGAGTGAAGCTAAAACTTAGAAAAAATAATAAAGCCATTTCAAGTAAAGTAATAGTATAGAAGAAAGATGGGGAAAAGCAAAGAAATAAATGTTAGACTGACCATTAGAAATCTGAATTCCAGTTCTGGCTCATTTGCTAACTAGTCATGAGGCAAGGCTTATCACTCCCTTTCCATCAATCTCAGTTTCTTCTCATTTAAAATTTCCTCTTTTTGTAAAGAATGCTAATTCAATAAATCAATTAAACATGTATTAAACACCTTTATGTGTCAGCCATTGGGTATACATGTGAAGAATATAACAATCTCTACTCTTAAAAAGCTCACATGACCCTAACATAATTCCAATTTCTAAAATGGTCTCAAATTTTGACTAGTGTCACCAAGATAATTTAACATCACACGAACTTCATACTAAATTCTATTTGGGCATACACATAGCCCAGGAGGAGATCTGTTACTTGAATTAGGTTACTGGAGAACCAGACTCTCTTTCTGTTGCTTTCTGAGATTATAATTATTAAGGAGCAGGAAAGGTGAAGGATGATATCTAAGAATAACAGGTTTAATTTTTATGGCATTTGATCTTCTGCAAACGTACTAGAATCTCTTTTTCTTTGAAATAAAACATCCTTATTTGGAGCAATAGGACTTTCCCTGGGAATTGTATAGGGTAGTAAACAATGACAGCTTACTTTTCCTGTTACATGATTCAAAATGGACTGATTCCTTGATCTCTGATTATAACTTCTATTAACCTTGACCTGGATTATAATGGTGACTACATTCTTAAACTGAATTGAGCCTTAGTGGAATATTCACAAATTACCATTATTTGGCATTAACATTATGTCATGGTCACTCTGCAGAGCATAAAGGGAAGACTAACATTAAGTAAAACCTGACAAGTTCTTTTTTAAAAAATTACTCTGGAATGGCTTCTGAAGTCCTAAAACTCTTTGTTATATCTTTATAGAAAATCAAATTCTGATTTAGACGAATGAATCCTTGATGTTCAAATTACTGGTAAGACAAGCAAATTCCCTAGGAAGGACCATCAAGCATGCTCAAGGAGATCAGTCTTTCTTTCTTTGTTTCTATCAGAGTCCCTCAAGGTACTTTAAGAAAATTAAAATCCAATTCTTTAAATCAAAGAAGCAATTTCAAATATAATATTACTTGATATTGGGTATGTTCAGGGTATATTAGACCTTGAAGGTGAAACTGATTCTTTGACTTATTGTATTAGTGGTTTACTTGCTAAGTAATAACAAATGAATGGAAGTAGTTTAGGGGCAAAAAGCAAGCATACTTAATCAAGTCTAGCTTTGTCCTAGTTCAGTAAGCTGTTGAAACTGGAAGACAATGGGCCTGAAATCAGACTTCTTTACTCAGGACTGACCTCACACATTTCAGTTAGTAGATTTTGGTCCAGTACAATCAAGTCCAGATGAGCTGATGTGCTTTCTTGAGTACATGGAGTAATATAGACAGTAGAACAAATCAGAGTCTCTATTCAACTTTTATCATAAAAGTTAAGGAGACATTAAAGGCTTTATTGAAAACAGAGGCATTATATGTCCTTTGAACCAGAATAATTCCTGGCATATAGAAGGTATTTCATAAATTCTTGTTGATTAATAGATATAGATATATGTATATAGGGATATATGTGTTTATATATGCATACTATATGATATATACACATATATTCACACATTTATACACATATGTATATGTTTGTGTATTTGTGTTTACACACACATGCCATTGACTAGCTATGGAATTAGCCAGTTTCATATTTTTCTATTATGTTGTATTATGTAAGTGTGCATGTCATACAAATAGTATAAGATCAAATTATAGATGTGTTATCTGAAACCAGATATTAATTTTGTTTCTAAATTAGTTAGCACTATGTAAAGATGACTCCAGAGAATTTAATTACCAGTCTTAAGAGCAGAGGCATGGTCAGCATTACAATATTTGTAAATCGATACTTAAATGAGAAATGTTAGGTGAATTTGGATTAGTTCTATGACCACTAGACTTTCAGCAACCAAAGGTAATCAGTAGATCAATGATTTGGTTAGGGAAGAAGATGTACACAATTTTCTTCTAAGTCTTTAACATAGATGAATTATTTCTCTCTAATTTATGATTTCAAAATCACTCACAATTAAAGAAAGAGGATCTCTCACCTCTCACTCCTAATTCCTTTGTCTTTTCAAAGCTGCCAACTTAAAATGCTCTTCCAAGTTTTAGACCAAAATGTCACAAATGAACAAAAGAAAAAGATCAGAATGGGTGGTTGTGCTCTATTTAGTGAACATCAAACTCCAGCAGGCACCGATGTTGACTGTACTACCCAGGTCAGAATAATAGCACATTTCTTCTAGGTGTCTACATAACTTACTGCAATAAAGTAATTCAACCTAAGAGAGCGTGTAAGGCATGCTTTCTTTCTTTTAGCTGGCTCAGTAATAATGTCATCTCTGAATGACTTACACCATGCTGACAGTGTCTAACTGAGATTTTAAAAAGCTGTCCTGACCATTGTAGATAATTGTTTCATTTTCTTTCATGTTTACTTCAAGTGCCCTAGAATATTTCCATTAGCCCTTTTACATGCTAGACTTAAATAAAAAAAAGATACTGACATCACTTGAGACCTTGTGTGGTTTCTGTTAACAAAATTTTCCATCAGAAAAACTTGGTGGAAAAGAGATAGTCAAAACTTAATGCACAATTTTACTTGAGACATAAGGCCTTCAGGTACTATGTATCTATCTATCTCAACTGCATTGGTGGACATAGAAGTGGAAAGTAAGAGTTAGATGCTAGAGACATTGGGGATAAATAAATAACACAGGGCTAAGAACTTGATGGCAGAAAGGTTGGGGGTGGCAGGAGAGAGACAGGTTTTAATGACCAGGATGATGGTAATGCAATCAATACAAAGAGATAACTTAGAAAGGGAGAGATCAAAGAAGGTGAAGAGCTCAGGCTTATGAAGGTGCAGATATCAAATATGCTCAAAGCTGTAAAATGTATCCTGGAGTATTTGGTGGCAGAGGGAAGGATCTGAAGGCACCCTAAAGTCAATAGTGTCCACACCAAAATAACTCATTTGCCCCAATTCTGCCTCTCCTGACAGCACTTTGTTTGAAGCATTTTGTGGTAGGAATACCATTGGAACTCTGAGTGAGAGTCAGGATATGGCACATACCAGGAAAGTCAAACCAGTATGACGACAATGACCACCCTCTGCATTCAGATCCTAATAGGGACAGCCCAGGATCCTGAACCCAGAATTATTGGGCAAAACAGTACTGAGTTCCCCTCCCCCGCCCCAGCACATCAGCCATACCTCCAGCCCACCTTCTACAGCCATCAATGAAGGGGAAATCATTGTGGAGAGGAGACTAGGTACATTTCTCATCATCACCAGAAACAGCTGCTAATCAACTAATGCCAAAAGGCAGACAGACACAAGATCCCTGGGAGGGGCAGCACCCCTCCTTCCAAACTACCATTTCTCTTTCTAGGGCAGTCTTCACAGGCATCATTAAGGGAAGCAACTCCTATAAAGAAAGGATCAGTCATTCCCACCAATTACCAATTGTCATACAAAGAAAAGGCAAGTCAGACTAGCAAATGCAGCCAGGGATTCTGAGGGAGAGACAGGAGGCCACATGTGTCAGGCAAATGAAACCACCACCCTAATCACTTAACACAATCACCATTTCTCATCAAATACTGATGGGGATAGCCCTTGATGCTAACTAAACCCAGGATTCTTGGGAACAGCAACGCTTCCATACCAGTGCCTTCAAGTCTCATACCAGGAAGCAACCCCTATGGCAGGTAGCCATGTGGTCTAATAATTGCCTTTGCAGGGGTTAAAGCCACAATTATCAAAGACTCAGAAAAGACAGCTCTTGCCAACAAAGTCCTTGGCAGCATCAAATGGTTCAGCAGAAGTAACTGATTAATATCTGCTTTGACACTGTACCCTAAAGACTTTTATAGGACTTTACTATGCGACATGCAAAAAGCTTCTGTATGTACTGTCTCCCCCAATAGTATGTGATTTCTTTGAGAGCAGGGACTTTCTTACATTTTTGTTTTCCCAATGCTTATCACAATGCTTTTCAAACAGTAAGCATTTCATAAATTCTTCATTCATTTATTTGGAGTCAAATACCTGGGCTCTATTGTAACCTATACTCTTTAGTACCTGTATGATCATGACTGGAAAAGCCAATTAACTTCTCTTAGCCTCAGTTTCTTCCTTTGTAAAATGAAGGGAGTTACACTACATGAATTCTAAAATCTTTTCTGACTTTAAAGTCCTCTGATCCCATGAAGAGAGCCATCATGGTTGCCTAGGGAAGGGGGTGGGTATATCCCAATCCCTCTAAGTAGAATTTTATTGCCTTCATTGTATTATCCAGAGCTCTTTACTCATTCCTCTCATCATTCTTGAAGTGAGAATGGTGTGGGAAATAGTGAGGGCAATAAAGGGACTTGGATTTCAGGGAATTGTACCCAACTGATTTGAATGTACCCAATAAGAAATTAGGATGAGCAGAAAGAAGGAAGGAAGAAAGAAAGGAAGGAAGGAAGGAAGGAAGGAAGGAAGGAAGGAAGGAAGGAAGGAAGGAAGGAAGGAAGGAAGGAAGGAAGGAAGGAAGGATAGAGGGAGTTATGGAGGCAGAGAAAAAGTCTATTTCATATGAGCAGCCAACTTGTCATAGAATCCCGGCATTATAGACTGAACTGTTAGGGATTAAAGAGGTCAAATGGTCCAATTTACTCATTTTATCTATGAGGAGACAAAAACCCAGGTAAAGTTACTTGCCCACAGACACTAAGTGGAAGAGTCATGATTTGAACCTAGACTTTCACATTTCTAAATTCTTCATTCTTCCAGTATATTATACAAGTTAGAACATACTAAAATCAACTACCCCCAAATTACAGGAGCAAGTTGATCCAAAGTTAGCCTGAAGAAACACCTGGAAAACTGAATGGATAGAGGTAGATATCTCCATATTGTTTCTCTTGTTTCAGTCCAATCACAAGAATATTATTGGGCGTTTATGAAGTGCTACTTCTTAAATATGGAAGCTATATAATAATAAAATGCATGAAATATGACACAATAACTTAAAATTGCCTGCAAATCACAGAGCATTCTAGAAGGAACTAGAGAAATAATCTTATGATCTCCAGATTTATGGGTTATAGCATCAATTGAGAAATATGCACAATTTAATATTCTACTGTTAATAACTACTTTAAAAAAAGCTTTCAGCCCTTTTATGAGTCTGAATAATGGATCTTTCAAGTGTTTCTAACTTGTAGCTCTGCCTTCACCAGATTTGTTTAGGACCATGTTCCTGAATATCAAAGCAACCTGTTGGGAAAGTGAAATTCACATTGCTCATTGACCATCGTGTTGTCCAAACAAAAAAAAAAAAAAGGCTATCTAACACTAACTAGTTGTTTTTGCTGGGTTTTTTATTGATTTGTTTTTACTGAAATTAATTAGGCTAGTTTGAGTGTTGTAGAAATAGCTTCTAACATCCAGAGTTTAATGAATCCCAGATAAGCTTAGGAAAGCCCCAGGAGAGAAGAAAAAGATTGAATCTGAACACATTATTAAACACCCACTGTGTGCCAGACATTATACTACATGTTGGGGATACAAAAAAAGGAAAAGTTAAGAAAAAAAATCCCCTACTCTTAAATAGCCCACAGTCTAACAAGGAAGACAATATGCAAATAATTCTGTACAAACAAGATATAGATAAGATAAAATAGAGATAATCAATGGAGGTAAGGCACTAGGATTAAGGGGAACGAGGGAAGACTTCTTGGAGATGGTGGGATTTGAGCTAGGATGGGAATGAAGCTAGGCAATCCTTGAGAAATGAGGAGGGAGAAAAATCTAGACATAGGAGTAGCCAGTAAAAAACACAAGAGAGTCAGTAGATCAAGGGCTGTTTTCAGAAGAAAAAATCCAGTATATGGGAAAAGTGAATACAAAGAAGGCAAAACAAAAGAGAGTGGAGGAAATGAAGGCATAGGAAGGCACCCCAGGAATACAGAGCCTTTCTTTTGGCACAAAGCAGTTGGGGTTGTCACTTTCCCAAGATCACACTCCTAGCAAAAGTGTCAAGTGTCTAGCACCAAATTTGAACTCAGGTCCTCCTGACTCCAGGACCGGTACTCTATTCATGGTACCACCTAGCTACTCCATTTGTTTTTTATTTTTCTGAAACTCTCAAATCATTTATTGAACATCCACCATATTCTCAATCCCATGTGAGGTTATCTGATGCAGGTGAGAGAGGAAGATGCCATCTCTGCCCTCAGAGAGTTCACAATCTCATCAGTTAGAGGCATCCAGCAGTGCCCCTATAGAATGCAAGTCAAGAAGACACAACCGGCCTTCAGAGGAAATTTCACTATGAGCTGCAGAGGCCAGGAAAAGCTTCTAGAAAAGAGATTGTTTAATATAATAGCAAAAAGTGCTGAATCTGGATTTGGAGAACCTGGATTCAAATCCCAGCTCTGCTACATACTGCCTGAGTGACCTTGGGCAATTAATCAGTAACTAGTTAAGAAGTGCCTACTATGTGCTGGACACTGTACTAGCCACAGAAATTAAACACTACATGCTCACAAAGAACTTACACTCTATCAGGAAGAAAAAACAGGCACATCAATTAAATTAAGTACAGACTATATACACACCAATTAGGAAGCAATCTGGAGAGGAAGGGCTAGTGCTGGGGAGTGGAGCGGGAATCTGGAAAAGCTTCACTGAGAAGAAGCCCAAGTTGAGTTTTGAAAGGAACAAGGATTTTGTGTAAGGAAGCAGAGGGTGGGGAGTGAGGCAATTCCAGGTATGGAGAACAGCCAGTGCAAAGTGTCATGTTTGTGAAACAGCAGAAGGGCCAGTGTACAGGAAGGGGACTGGTGTCTAATAAGGCTGGGGCTACTTTTTAATGCTACAGTTTATATTTAGGGCTGGTGCTGTCAGTTCTGTTGAGGCTGATGCATCAGAGAATGAAATAATCTAAGGCAAGGTTCTTAACTTGTGTGTGTGTGTGTGTATATGTGTGTCAAGGACCCCACTTTGGAAATCTGATGAAGTCTATGAAGTCCTTCTCAGAATAATATTTTTAAATGCATAAAATATGTAGGATTCCAAAAAAAAAGTAGAGTGAAAATATATTTTTAAAAAGTTTTCCCCATTCAATTTCACAGATACCCCCTCACCAAAATCTATTCATGGATCCTAATTTAAGAAATCCTTGTCTAAAGGAAAGAAGATTAGCAAAACCAAAACCAGCCAAAACAAGCCACAGTTACATTTCTGGTTCTGATTTCCAAGCTGTGAATGATTAATTACTTTTATTTTTAGAGGGGAGTAACTTCACTCAGTCCTCTTTGGCTACTCCCATAGTTCATCATACATTCCAGCATAATTGGTGGCTTCTCTAATCGCAACGTACGTTTACAACATAGTGAGGAAAAACCAGACCATCTATGCAATATTACCATTCCTCTAACCTAATTGGTGACAAATTGCAAATGCCATATGGAGCATCAATAACTTAATATGTAATCATTAGGATAATAACACATGGAAATGACCATAAAGATAGCCCATATAATATGGGAATCAATATTTTACTTTCCTACTCATTTAAGAAACAATAGGAAAACTTCCTATTGTTTTTTTTAAAGGAAATTACAAACTTTTATCAAACAGGGGAAAATGAAAGACACATATATGAGGGATGCCTTTTCAAAGGCTGCCTCTCCCCCACCACACTCCCTCCACGAACTAAAGAAAAGGGGAAAAATTGAAATACCTTTTCATCAATGCCTCCCATATCATCCTATCTTTAATCAGGCCCTGGCAGGAGGTGGAATGAAGGAAGTTAGAGGGCAGTTATTGGAATGAAAGATCCTGAATATTCAAAAGTATTCAATGTCAACAAATTAAGGCACCATCAACAAAACCTCAATCTGGTTTAGTCATGGCCCAGTCCATTTAATAGTGTCCCAGAGAAACTCACCAGCCATTACAGTGTCTATATAACAATGAAACATCTGAATGACAAAGAGGGTAAAAATTACCAAGCTACTGACCTTGTCTCTTCTACACTAAGAAGCAGATGAATACAGCTGAAAGAAAGAACACTGGCTCTGGAGTCAGACAACTATTCCCTTGTGAGGCTTGCTATCTGGATGACCGTGGCCAAGTCCCTTGCCTTCCTTGGCTTCAGCTTCTTCAGCTTTAAGAGGAAAGTGCCCAATGTGGAACAAATTGGTTTCTGGTGCCCCTCTATGTTCCTGTGCTCTAGATATTCGGTAGTACTTGAATGGTGAGCAAAATAAATTGTACAGGGTATTCATGTAACACTTGTTTGTCCTTTGTTCTCAAAGAGGACCATGACATCAGGAAGGTGATGCCATGACTTGTAAGAATTGGATTCAAGTGAGGAAGGGCTGTGCAAAGTCACCCCCCTCACTTTCTCCTAGTTCAGATATAGATCATCCTGATCTATACCTTGCCACTGAACCCAGATGGCTCCAGAGAAGAGATTCAAGTAACAAAGATTTTATCAATGAATGAGGATGGAGTGTGGTGTAAGTGAACAGCAATGAATCTGGAGCAAGTTTGATTTCTCATGACTCTGGACAAGTTGACCTCTCTGGACTTCAGTGTCCTTGATAAAACAAGGGACTCAGATGCTTGATTCTAAAATGCCTTTCAGCCTAAAGTCTTTGATGCTATGACAGTAACAGCAGAGACTTAAAAAAGACTTTTTGTCTTTGTTGTTCTTCACTTGTTTCAGTCATGTCCAACTCTTCAGGACCCCATTTGGCATTTTATTTTCAGACATAATGGACCAGTTTGCCATTTTCTACTCTAGCTCATTTTATAGATGAGGAAACTGAGGCAACCAGGGTTAAGTGACTTGCCTAGGGTCATATAGCCATAAGTGTCTTGGGCCAGATTTGAACTCAGAAAAAAGAGTCTTCCTGATACCTGCACTTGCACTCTCCCCACTACACCACCTACTGAGTAATCATTTTGGGTTTTTTTTTTTTGTCATCAAACAGGATCATAGCTAATTCATCTCAGATGAATAAAAAATACTTAGTGAAGGATGCAGCATGATGCAATGATTTGAGGGTTGGTTCTGGAGTCCAAGGAGTTCAAATCTCACCTTTGTTATATACTATCTGGGACCAAAGGAAAAGACATTTAATTTTCCTGGACCCCAGTTCCTTCATTTGTAAAGTGAAGGAGATGGACTCTCTGACCTCTGGAGTCCCTTCCAGCATGAGATTCATGTTCTTAAGTATTCAATGAGCAGGACCACACACCCAGCTTTGTACTAGGAACAATTAACCTGACAACAATTATTTCCTTTAAAACTGCCTATGAAAAAGCATCTAGGAGGCCCTCAAAAATCACTTCCTTCAGCCAAGAGACTGAGTTTGATGGGTGAGGATGGGAATTTCTCCACCCATCAGAACCAAAGCTTCAATGCCTCTAATACCATCCAGAACACACTGGGCACTCCCACTTTAACGATAGTCAGAAAGCTTTGACCTTCTTAGCTTTTCAATCAGCTACTCCCCATCACTTCTAAATTCTACCTAATGAAAGGATTTCAATATTCCACACCAGCTGAGGGCCTTGGAATCACAGTGATTTTGAAATAATCCACTGGTGGATTTTAAGAGCAAAGGCTTGCCCCAATCAAGTGGCCTCATTTACTTGTTGACAAACTGTGCCTGAGGCCAGAGCATCAGTGAAAACTGAATAGACAGCAGATTAGCTATGCAGATAAAAAGAAAAATATTCCAAATGAGTGGGGAGGTGACTCTCCTGATGTGGGAAGCCTGCTTTCAAATTTCCTAACTCAACTTGACTGTCATCTGAGAGGAAAAGAGCTCTTTGTAGGGAAAGGGGGGCTTTTTTAGATAGAGAAACATTAATGGTGGGGAGAGATGTCCCAGCAATGAAGAGAAAGAAAGGTTTCACAGTAAAATGCAACAGATTGATTTATTTTGGCCAAAGAAATAAATTACCTTTTCAAAAATTACATTAACATGAAAAAGTTACAAATAGATTAGTTTCAGTTAGCTATTTGCAGTAAGATGTTTCTTCTTGTTGGGTGAACTCTTCAATTACTGCTAAAGGTCTATTTACCAAAGGAAGGCTTAATTATGAGAAGTGGAAAAAGTTTAATTCATTGTTTTTTAACTGTATGATTCTACCCCCCAGAACTACTTCCACTGAATCACCAAGCACAATCAGTCTAGTAACAGGCAAGGGGAGTAGTTGCCTGAAACAATATTAATTGATAGCATTTATGTATGACTTTTAGGTTTGCAAAGAACTTTAGAAATTTTATCTCATTTGTGTCTCACAATAGCCTGGCTTTTTACTTTTATCTTCATTTCCTAGATAAGGAAACTGAGACTGAGACAGAGTAAGTGACTTGTCTAGGGTCTCATAGCTAGCAAGTATTTAAGATGGATTCAAACTTAGTTCTTCCTGATTCATAGTCCCAAACTTTATTCACTATGATGCCTAACTGCATTCAGAAAGAATACTGAGCTAAGAATCATCAGTCATGACATGGGAAGTGGTCTTTTCTTCCTTGGCAACTTTGGAAATGTCTGCTGCCATTGGAAGTCCCCTCTGTCCTTATGGTCCCTCTTTCCCATTGGCTAATTTCTGTCAGAACCTCCATTTTAAGGACATTCAAACCTATTAAGTCTTAATTCTTCTCCAAGCTGCACTTCTATCGTTTCTCTGGGACTTTCTTTATAATATCTGCCCCAGGTACCTTCATCTACATCTCAGCCCCTCCCAGTTTCCCTTTACTATTGTACTCCTCCATTGGAATGTAACCTTAAGGGCAAGGACTTTCAGCTTTCATTTTTATCCCTAGTGCTCAACAGAATATTTCTCATAGAATGTTTAACAAATGCTTGTAGACTTACTTGACTGAACTAGCCTCAGTTTCCTCATCTGCAAAATGAGGGGATTGAGTTCAGTGACCTTTAGGGTCCCTACCAGCACTTGAAATCTATACACTTTAGGAAAGCTTCAATATAGTTAAAAAAAGAAGGGAGAATGTAGGGGGAAAAAAAGAAACTTTCTTCCTTTTAGATGAAATCTATATTCCAGGGTATTAAAGGAAAGAATGGATTGTCACAAATGTAAGCTTGGCCTTGTGTATTTGAAATGGCATGCAGCCATATGCATCAGGGTTATGGCATTACAGTAGTCACGGAAAAAGAGATCACTATCAAATAATCTTTTTTTTTTTTTAATATGGCACCATTGTCAATTTGCATTTTAATTCAATACCCTAAGAAGCATATAAATTATGCCCAACATCAATGGCAATTTGATTTTCCATTTGCAGAGTACCCTCTTTTAATCCCTATCACCCAACCATACTATCCCTCCAAAAACATCTCTACTTTTTTTTCAAAAAAGCAATTCTTTCTCTGCAACTCTTTGAATGGGAGAGATACTAGCTAAAGCATCCTTCTTTAAGAGTCCTTTCCTGATGCTAATGCTTTCCTGATGTTTTTCTTAATGCTAATGCCCTTCCCTATGACACCATCTGCAATTTATCCTATATCTATCTTATTTATTAATAGTTTTTTTTTTACATGTTGTCCCCCCCCATTAGGTTGCAAGTTCCTTGAAGGCAAGGAATCTTTTTTTTTTTTTTTACCTTTCTTTGTATCGCCAGAATTTAGAATAGGGACTGTCATTTAGTAGATGTTTAATAAATGTTTGTCGACTTGAGTTGATGATTAAAAAGAATCAGCCCAGGATAATAGCCCTGAATGAACCCCTAAATCACTATATTGTAATTCTTGCTTGAGAAATACACATTATAGAATCCATTCTTTCCTGGATGCTAAAAACACAAGAAGGTCAAACAACAATGAAGCATGTGTCAAAAATCTTAGAGAATGGGTATAAACTATAGGATTTGGGTGAGCTCAAATCACTAACTACCACTTTACCTTCAGGTTGTTTTAGACATTTGAGTTCCTTTGAATCACAGCTTGAAAGGACATTAAGGGTTATCTAGTCCAATCTCTGTCATTTCATAGAAGAGGAAACTGAGGAACTGAGGGGTTATGCGGCTTTTCATTGGTTATGTAGATTATTAATGGAAAAGTTGGAAATCTAATCCAGATCTTCTGATTACAAACACAGATTTCTTTGTCCTGAATCATGTTAGCTTCCTCTTCTCTGGCCACCTTTGTGAAATCTGCAGTGGAATTTGGAATAAAAGAGACTGGCCTGTCTTTTGGATCCCTTAAAATGTGAGGAACTCTTTTAACAGATAAGAAGAGAACAATTATGTCTTTTTATTTGGATGGCCCAGGTTTCAATACTTGTCTACAAGGAAGTGAAGGCTGATGAATGAAACAATCTGAACAGCAGATTTAAAACTATAAGGTTCCCAAACAGCACAGAGAAGAAGGGAACTTGATGACAGCTCTCCATCCACAATGGATAATCCTGCCACCAGACTACTATAAAACTGCTTAAAAGGGGGATGGGGGGGTGGGGCAAGAGGCGGGGAGGACTAAGACATCATTAAATTAAAAGGAAAAACAACAGCTCATGTTTTATAGGTCTTCAAAGTTTCCAAAATACATTACCTACATTACAATATTTCATTTGACCCTCTTTACAATAAGGTAAAGTAGGAACTATAAGTATTTTCACCCCTATTTAATAACTTAAAACAACAAGGTTCAGTAAGATTAAATGGCCTACCTGTGATCACTTCGTTATTAAATATTAGAGGAGGGTTTGGGACCCAGATTTTCCTGATTCAAATTCCAGTTTCCATCAGTCTCAGTTAATATTTGCTAAGAATTCCATAAGTTCAAAGTAGTTTGGGTAGGGGTGGCTAGGTGGCGCAGTGAGTAAAGCGCTGGTCCTGGAGTCCGGAGGACCCAAGTTCAGTTCAGACCTCAGACACTTAATACCCACACAAAAACACTAGCCATGTAACCCCAGGCAAGTTACTTAACCCAATTGCCCTCCAAAAGGCAAAACAAACAAAGTAGTTTGGGAATTTCAATTTAAGATGTGTCCCTGTATTAGCTAGAATGAGCTTTTTTTGTGCATCAGCTGCACTATCTCTATTTAACTCCTAGGAAGAAGATCCTCTACCTGGGATGAGATCATAACTTCCAACCACATCAGCACACTGTTAACTCAAGCCTTGTTTGGAAGTTCTCTCAGTGGGGATGGCAGAAACTGAGCTCTCAGTTCACTCCACTTGGCATGTGCTGTTCTTCCTGGTTTCAACTTCATAGAATAAGATGCCCCAGTATTGCTTGTGTTTTTCCTGCCACCTTTTATGTGTAGTCCTTCCCAACCCAATTAGATTGTAAGTATCTAGAGGGCAGGAAATGTCTTTACTTCTCTTAATTTTATCCCCAGGGCATAGCCCAATGTCTGGCACATAGTAGGCACTTTATTTAATTGAATTGTTTTACTTATATATTGTATTACATATATATGTATATGTATGTATGTATGTATACACACATACATATAGTATTTATACAACAAAATATATATGTGTGATAGAAATGGAATATAAAGATTCCCCTGTATTGGCTTGGTTTTCAAATTGATTGTGTTAAAAGCCAGAGCTTGTTAATCCCACCTGTGGGATGGACTTGTTGATGTGAAAAGAAAGTCCTGAACTGGGAGGAGCTGGTGATGTAGATTTGGAGACACTAGAGAGAGGCAGAAGAACTTTTTGGAAGCAGCACCTTCGTGGAGGCAGAGAGAGAGACTGAGAGAATTGCGGAGGGCCACTTTGAATCGCCCTGGACTTTTGAGACCTGCCCCCGGAGCTGCCAAGGACTGAGGAGACATGGCTGTTTTGCTGGTACTTTGTCTGTCTGTTTTGATGTTGTTTTGCCAGATTTGTCCACTGGTTGAAGAAGTCCTAGAACCTGGCTGTTGGCTAAGAGCTCCTGAGACTGTCCTGCAGACAGAGAGTGAATACTGTCCACTGGTGAAGGACAGTGCTGTTGTTGCAGGGGTCTGGGAACCTTTCTGTTGGTTCAGAAGCCCTGAAGAAGGACTTTCTTGTTGTATGTTTACAGAAATCCTGGGAGAGGGTTTTGCTAATGTTTTCAGGAGTCCTAGGACTGTTCTGCAGACAGAGGATGAATTAATGAAGAGACTGGCAATGTGTCTTGTGGCCTTGCTAAGCCTTGTCTCCCCAGGAACTGAGATTGCTGAGAACTTGCCTCTTGTCAAGATAAAGAAAAGACCTCCATTTGGGTATTAAGTGCTGTGCTTAAACTTGATGTAACTCTGGGGTAGATTCAATTGTGATCCAGGGGTGGGGAACTATTGACCTTTTTGTGTTCTATGGTTGAACAAATGAATGTACTTTACTTATGTTTGGAAACTAATCTCCATTTGAGAAGAGGGGCTTTGTGGTGGACTAAATGAAGGTATAGCCTAGGAGTGGAGTAGTATTTAGAACAGGGACTTTGTAATTGATTGAATGAATGGAAGGTCCTGGGGTGGGGTAGTCCTTGGAGATTATTTAATCACACTTAGTAAATGCTGTATTTTGAATGAGGTCATGTTTTGATCATCTCTGTTCTTGGCTGGTCACTGAATAAAAATGGAGAGCACCTATGCTGGTATTCTGAACCTTGGGAAGTTGCCTTTGCTTGGCATTACATTACAATATGATTGACTTCTCTTTGGAAAACAAAAAGCAGAATAATTATAATTGAAAAAAGATGATAAAAAAATAAAAATAATATTCCAAAATATTTTGCTCACATTCAAGTTGGACAGAGATTTCAGCATATCTATTTCTCCTAATGTCTACAAATAAACTGCTGAAACATATTCATAAGAACTATCATAGTGACAGGTTCAAAACTGGTTTGGGCCTCAGAGGCCTGTTTTTCAAAGCCTTTCTTTTTGTAAATGTTTCGACTATGTGCCAAAGCAAGGGTGGAGAGCCTGTGACCTCACAGGTGGTCCTCAAGTGTGGCCCTTTGACTGAATTCAAACTTCACATTGGTCTGTAGAATTTGGATTCTGTCAAAGAAGACCTTATAGAAGGGAGGCCACAGGTAACCCACCTCTGGACCAAAGTAACTTTCTCATTGCATGCAATTATCTTTCCTCATCAAAAGGCTATGTATTCTCCTATACCTTGTGTCTCCATTCAACCCAATTTCTCTGAAGTGACTTGGATCTCACAGCATGTAAAACATCAAGGAATAAGTCAACTTCTGTTTCAGTCTACTTGCCATTTATGACTTCTCTTGGAGATTTAACAGTTAAAGACTTTCTGGGGGATATGCATTTCTCAATTGCTGAGAGCCTACTCCTTATGAGGTTGTAATGGGAATGCAAATTTGGAAGATCTTCCCTGCCCCTAGGCTAAAGTGCACCTGAAGCCTGGGGTGGGAGGCTTGTTTTTATACTTCTTGATTGGCCAGTGAGTCAATAAGGTTGTTACATTCTCTGAGCCAGGAGAAGGGTATATAAGCCCTGATGTGTAGCTTTGTTTTGGGGTCTCACTTTGAGAAGTGTTCTGTGATTTGATCTGTATTCTGAAAAGCCATTGTCCAGAGCCACCCCCCCCCCCAGCTTTGAAAAACCGAGATGTTGACTGGGTATGGATGTAATGGTTGGACAGTTTGGAAATCTGTCTACTTGATCTGTTTCTGTCTTGATGATTCTGCCTGTATGCTGAACAAGGTAAACGATATATGTCTGACTGATTAAAGTAAACTTGTTAACCCATTTTGAGTTGCTTTCCTTTATCAAAGCAGATCCAAGAACCTGTGGTATCGGCAAACCCTGAGGACGCTTGGGGTGCTTGCTGCTACAGAGGTCAGTGTCTTGGGTTGATTAGTCACAGGTTTTATCCTAAGACAACTGATCTTTAACCCTGGTAGCTGCTTCAAAAACCTATTATTGATCATAAGTAAGGACCAAGTTTAAGTGAGAACATAACCAGACTGCAAAACCTCATTATGTCTTCCAAAAGACTAAAAGGCCATTTTATTGAGGATCAACAGAAAGACTTGAAAAAAGTCAAACAGGATGAAAACATATGACTGCATTATTGTCTAAATCTCACTCAGGAAATCATGGACATGTGGAATCATGGGACTTAGCATTGCTAACAGACCAAGGGCATCACTTATACCTATAAAGGGAATACATGAATTTGTACAGTTAATTCTGTGCAAAATTAAAAGAATCTGGATAATGACCCAAGCTCCAAATCTTAAGGTATGTTTTTTATCAAAATTGTGAGAACTACTAAATGTATGTCTACCTAACTGTAAAGTACAATAGAATCAATGAAAGAGTGAATTTCCTTTTTCTTAAAGAACATTTTATTTTACAATTAACCATAAGAGTAAGAAAATTGATGCCGAAATCTTGTAATAGAAGGTAGAAAAATAGTGATAGATTACCTGTTAGCCAAGTAATTATCAGGGGAAGGCCTTAATGTTTGGAACGACCAAGGAGAAATCTGAAAAGTATTTCTTTTAAATTTTTCTTTTAAAATCTTTCATTACTTAAAAAAATTCTTCAGGAGTGAAGGAGAGAGGGAGAGGGAGAAGGAAGAAGGGAAGTTTAGGGAGGGAGAAAGAAGGAAGGAGAGAGAGGGAGACAGGGGGAGAGAGAGAAGGGGAAGGGAGGAAAGGAGGGAGAGGGAGAGATTTTAACTAGAATGTAGGCATAGGTAACCAATGTAGGTACTTCCTCAGTGGTATTTGTAGCTATAATAACCTGTGATAGTTACTACATGAAAATGACATAATTCATATTTCCCATAACAGGAAAGTCTTTTGAATTCTTTGGTTCTTTTGATCAAACCTCAAAGTGCTTTTTATTCTTGGGGTGAAAAAAGGAAAGAGAAAAGAAGTTACCTATAAGGCCAAAATATTCACAATAGTACATTTTGTCATAACAAAGAACTAGAAATATAGCTGTGTATCAATTGTGAAACAGATAAACCAAATGGATGTAATTGAACATTTTTGTACTTTAAGAAATGTGAATATGATGAATACAGAGAATCATGGAGAAAATTAGATGAAATGATGCAGAGTGAACTAAGTGGAGCCATGAAAAGAACATATATAATGCCTCCGATACTGTAAATGGAGAAAATAAGCACAAAATAATTGAAGAGGAATGTTACAAAATTACAAAGAACAAGCATTGCTTCTAAGACATAGGAGAAGGCACCTCCTCCCATTCCTCTGCAGATTTGAAAAGTCAACAGATGTGCAACAATGAATATATTTTAAGATTTTTCAAAAGTTGATTTTTTTCTATGTTCTCTTTTCTTTCCTTAAAAAAATTCTTTGTTATGTAGGTTGACTCTCTTGGAGGAGGGAGAAAAAAGAGTATGTGGGAAATTTAGATGATATCAAAACAAAAGTGATAAAATTTTATTTTACAAAAATTATATTTTGTTGGCTATAATGGAATTTATTCTTGAAAAGAAACAAATCATAGTCTCTAAAAAGTGTTGTTGATCACTTACAATTTTACATCTAAGGAAACTGTAAGTAACCATATGCTGACTTGAATGCATGGCATTATTAAAAAGCCAAGAGAGAAAATGTATAATTAAGTAGGCCTCATACTACGTACTGATAAAATATTTGACTTGGTATCATATCCTAAACTCTGAATTTGAAAATTGATAGAAACTTAATCGATAGTTAAGCTGTACTAATGCAAATGCTCACTGAATTATGCTTTTTAAAATGCTATCATGTATACAAAATTACCTTAAGCAAAATGTCTTATATTCAAGTCCAACAAATGCATGGAATTGGATATAATACAAGAAGAATAACAATTCAAATCAATAAGATTTTTTTCCCCTAGCATCTACTATATACCAGATGCCAGTCCAGTCTCTAAGAATACAGACAGAAATAAAACATTTGTCCCCTTCAAGGAAGTCAGATTTTCTTGCCATGTGGGTGAATGGCATGTACATATGTAAATACATACAAAATAAAGGCTAGTAATTTTGTGTGAGGAGAGGGCATTTACTGAGGTCTGTAGGAAAGGACTCTGGTCAACAGCTTCAGCTAATTTGTGCTTTAAAGGAAGCAAGAGCTTCTACAAGGTTTAGGTGAGTCAGAAGGGCATTCTAGGCATAAGGTATAACTGGGCAAAACTGGAGATTTGAGATACTGTATGTCATACATGGGGTAGTAGCAAGTGGGATGGTTTTGCTGAAATGTACAGGGCATGATGGGAAGTCATATGAAATCAGTGGTAAACATAGGTGGGACCTAAATTGTGAGTAGCTTTAATTGCCAGGTGGGTTAATTTGTATTTTATCTCAGCAAAAACAGGGAACCATTGAAGCTTTGTGAGTAAGAGAATGGTTAGGTCTGGGCTTTAGCTATATCAATTTTGGAGAAGGTAGAGATCAATTAGGAACATAAATCATCACATTTTCATAATTGTCTTAAATATATAGGGATAAGATGTTGCTTAGAATGAAATTGGAAAATATCAAAAAATACACAAACCCTTTTTAGTTATAAGTAATTTAATTTAGGTTAGAAATCCTAAAAAAACAAATAGAATCTGGACTGGATTATAAAAGAGAAAATAGTAATTTATATTGAAAGTATGTAGAATTTTAGGAAAGATGTAAAGTAAAACATTTTTTCCCACCAAAGTGGCAGAATTTCAAGAGAATTTTCCATTTGTTTTCATTTCTCAAAATTATTCTGGTAGATTTATATCTTCCAGATCTCATTTGAATTCAACTTATCTTTTTTTGTAATATATACACACACGTATGCATGCGTGCATGCAAACATACACACATAGATTTTTATTTCCCTGTCTTGCTATTAACCACAGCCATATAACCATAACTACTAAACTGCTAACACTTTTTATTAATATATTTAAATGAGAATCATCTCAATATCTTGTGAATGATACAATGATTAATTCTTTATCTTAGTCATATGGCTGAGAAATATCAGTAATGATTAAATTACCATGCTGGGAGAAAGGAGATCTGAATTCTAAACTTGACTCTGTTACTAATTAAATGCCTCCATAATATCAGTAAAATCATAATTTTGATGTCTCTGTTTCCTCATGTGCAAAGTAAAAAAAAAATTCTCATGTAATCACTTAAGTCCTCTATTGCTCTCATAGTCTGCAAATGGTTCCCATAAAGAGATTTTTGCCAAATCAAATTTATTAGTTTGACCTATATTTTTTGGATTCAATTTTTTTTTCTATATGCCAGTTTTTTTGGTTTTTTTCAGAGATGTTACTCAAATGACTTGGCCAGACTTTTTTATGATTTTCCTATTTGCTTCTTAATTCTCTATAAACTTCCAAGGCTTGTTTTCTTTTTTTCCCCCAGTGTGGATTTTCTTTTGTACTTCTCAGATTTACAACTGTTTATACAAACCAATGTCTTTAAGGACTACATAGTATCCTTCTGCTTTTTCTTTATTTACCAGTATATTAAGGATTATGGATTTGGAGGTGGAAGACTGCTTAGGAGAGTTACCTAATACAATCACCTCAATTTTGAGAGGATGAAATTGAGAACCAAAGTGATTTACCCACATAAATGCTACACAGTAGGGAAAGCTGATATTGGAATTCAATGTACAGGTCTTCCTACATAATATCCAGGAATAACTGCTGATATCCTATATTATATATTAATTAAGAGTCTTTTCCTAGTCTCATTAAATGTGAGGCTAATCATATTATAATTCTAGAAAACCAACTTGTTTCATATATGCCAAATATAATGACACTATAAAAATGGAAGAAAAGACCATTACTGCAATAATGATGTAGGGAAAACTGGAAAACAAAATATTCATATCTCATTCCACATATTATAATAAATTTTAGGTTTTCCATTCGTTAAATGGAAAAAAATATAAAATCATATTTGTCCAAATTCATGAAGAGAAATAAATTATTTTCCACTGAACAACAGAAAAAAAAACTTGCTGCTAATAAGACTTGGGAAGTTATTATTTTTAATTTATGGTGAAAAATTAGAACTAAAATGAAAAAAGCAAGATATTGGGAAAAATATGAGTTGATGTCAGTTGAGAACGTAACACTAAAAATTTACAAGGAATTGAGACATATTTATAAGGGTAATACAATGTAATACATACATAGATATATACTAACACACATACATACATGTGTGTATATATCTATTCATCTCCATCTATACATACATATATGAATGAATGACCAAAGGACATGAGCAAGAAATTCACTAAAGAATAAATACAAATTACATGTAAGCACTTGAAAAAGTACTCAAAATCATTAATAATTTTAATTATTACTAATAGTTATTGTTACTAATAATAATAGTTTTAAGATTTGCACATTATTTTACATACACCATCTCATTTTATCCTCAAAAAAATCCTTTGATATGTGTCATTATCATCTCCATTTTACAGATGAGGAAACTGAGCCACAGAGAGATTAAGTGCTTTGCTCAGGATCACATAGCTGGAAAATATCTGAGGCAGGATTCAAAATCAAATCTTGAATTCTTACCCATTGTACTAGCTAGAAATTAAAGCATGCAATTTAAAACTATGAGATGCCACCTCAGTCCTATATAATAGGCAAAAATAAATAAAAACAATCAAAGCTGCTAAGACTGGAGGGAAACAGATTCATTCAAGCATTCCTGCTGTCAATGAAAATTAGCACACATTGCAAATTAGAGTTTACTGGGAAAAAATACAACACGTTATTTTTTTTAATCTTGTCACTATATCTACCAGATTCTTATCTACCATATATCCTCCATTTACCATTAGATCCATGACTAATCCTCCCTTGAAGTAACAACCAAATCCAAATGGTTCTCTCTGTCTATCCTACTTGATTCCTCTGTTAGGTAATTATCCCTGACACATGATTAAAAAACTGTTTGAAGTGCATTTACTATGTGATAATTAAAATTCCCCATACTCACCAGAGCCTGACTCTGGGCCACTTTGGAGAGCTGACCCAAGGAGAAGGCATTTGTCTTTTTATTATTTACTTTTATTTTTTTTAAAGTAAATTACTTTACATTTCTTTACTTCAAAGAGATTCCTACCATATCTTCTTCCTCTTATTCTTTACTACCTACAGCATTCAAAAAATGCTGAATTCTACTGACTTCCATTTGTCTCCAGGGTTTTGAAATACATGGAGAGAGAGACATAGACACATGTTGGACTACATATACATGCATGTTAACATATGTATATTTATTCATATATATAGTACTTATGTTTGTGTGTGGAATTGAATACTTCAAGAGTGAGTAAAGGTCTCAAACCCTAACTAAAGTAGTGTGATAGAGGTGATTAGAAATTACTGAAAGAATTGCCCAATATAAGTGAGAGTCTAGTCAATGTTGGATATTATGAATAAATCACATTTTTAAGGTTTGGGGACTTTATCCAGCATTGTTTGGCCTCGGAAGGTAAACAGAGGAAGTGATCCAGAAAATGGGAATGAAAGAAAAAAGCAGTAGAACAAAGTAAAGTCAATGGGATATGGAATTCAAGGATGGAAGAGAGATATTTTGTTGAAATTGTTAGACTGTGTGGGAAAATAAATAAGAAATAAGGAAAATATATATAAATTTATATATATATATATATATATAAAATATAAGGAAAATAAATAACTACAACAACTAAGATGGTTTGAGAGCATTGGGAGTGATAAAGAATCACAATGAGAATGAGGGAAAGGTTATTGAGAAATGAAAGAAGAGGATATTGTAGGTCAGAGAAGAATCTTTCATTAAGTTTTTAAAGGTTGAGAAGTTTCAAGTGCTGACACAATATATATTATGATTACCTCAGTGGATAGTATTAGAAACCAGGTCATAAAAATTAAAGGATCCATGAAACTAAGAATTGGGCTAACGGGAAGATAAAACACTAATATTTCAGGCAACATCACATAGTTCACTACAATGATGTCCCTATTCCACTAATTAAAATGAACTATGAAATTGTCTTTTAATTCAATTTTATAATCATTTCAATAACTTAATTGATTTCTATTTAATCAATTTGAATTTAATAATAGAGGTGACAAGCATTTATTAAGTATTTATTCTACACTACTGTACAATGGGTATAACAGGATAGAAATGACAAAAGCAAGACCTTCTATCAAGGCCATCACAATCTTATGAGAAGAAGCATGTCCATAAAGGAAGGTGAAGGTAAGTGTAAGGGAGAGGGAGAAGGAAGATACTGTAAGAAAGGTGAGGTAGAAGAGATCACTTTCAATTGTAGGGAAAACCGAATTAGGGGATTTTTGGTGGGGAAAAAAGTAATCCCTGAGTTTGGCCTTGGAGGAAGGAAGATATGAAATCATGGGATGGAGATAGTGAATGAACCATGAGTTCATTCCAGGCTCTGAAAGTGAAGTGAACAAAGGCATAGGGACAGGAAGGCAGAGGAGAAGAGCCTTTGGATTAAAAGGCGGAGTGAGTGAATGCAAGTAATATACCTTCAACAAGCACATGTTCTGTTGAACACATACAGTCTCCTTCTACCTGGTCTTTCTCACTTTGGATCTGGGCTTTACACCACTACCACACCAACCTTCTTATTCATAGATGGCATTATGCATCTGGCACTTCTTTCTTCAATGGCTTTTGGAAATGAATTGGAGTGAGGAGAGATGCTTCATCAGAATGCATGGGTGCTTTTCACAAAAGTGTATAGAATTTGAAATTATTCATCTCTAAGTAGTACTCATTGTAACAACAGTACAAAAAATTGTAAATATTCTGTCATTAAAAACAGTTTCTAACTCCTATTTCTGGAGTCAAACATTAGGAAATCTGATAATGGATAAACTAGCATAAATGCAGAATAAGTTTGACTGTTGAAGAATTTTCAGGGCAGGTCCTTTTGGAGGTCATGCAGATTACTTTCTCAGGCTGCATTTCTCCAAGGACGTGACAGTGTTTTTACCAAAACCCTGAAGATATTCTAGGTGAAACATTATTGTCTAAGTCTTCAAAAAAGAAAAAAAAAAGGATATCTTAATAGAATTTTTCTGATTCTGCATCTAAATATTCCTATCTACCCTATGCAGCCTTGAAGGTAATTCAGGGCTTTTAGATGCCAATCTTCTTTTATACCTATATAAACATTGATTTATTTTATTTTTTGTAGATGTCTTTTGTTTTTAACATCACATCTCTTTCCAGATATAACTCTCCCCAAACAAGAGAGCCTTCCCTGGTAGCAAAAATGCAGAAAGAAAAAGAGAAAAGCACTTTAGCAAAAGCAGTATGATAACTTCATATTAGAGCATATGCCATATTAAAAACAATTTGAATTGATGACTTTTGTTTTTATATCACATATAAATATACCTTGCTTCTACTGCCAGAGACAAATCTTAACTTTTAAGAATGGAACTTTAACACTCTGACAGGCAAATGACCACATATCAAATCTATATTCACTCTTTTATTTATTGGATTTTAAAAGCAAGTCATTAACATTCCATCAGGGTAACTATCCTTGGTCATAACCTCTCCTGTTCACCACCCCCATCTCCTTCATTTTCAGAGGATTTCCCCATTATTTTTGAAACATGTACACAATAGGTTTTGTGATCGATCTCTTCTTGGGTTGCCAAGGTGTAACATTCACTTTTATATATACCACTATTCACTCACACTCTAGAACTTTTCTGGCAAAGGGAGATTGTGATCTCTGTATCTAGTGCCATTCAGGAAGTTCCCCTCGATTCCCTGGGTCTTAACCTAAAGAGCTCCAAAACCTACAAAGCCAAAGAAAGTAAACTGTTAGATTTGGCTGCTTTTAGTGGTTCCTTCTCAGAGGTTCAGGGAAAGGCAGAGAAGGCACAAAGTGAACACTGAGCCTCATGTTTAGAAACAGCCTGTGTCTAGCTGAAATCACAGTAACCACCAGGATTGTAAGAGATGTGATGTGCTTATTAGAAGAGCAAGAAAAACTTGAAAGCAACAGAATGTAGCAGAGTTCAAGCTGTGTTGCCTGGGAGAAAAAGCTTCTAGAATCCTATTAAGTAACTGTATGATTGGAGGGTGGAGAAAAAAAGAGGAGGGAGAAGGCTGCTTTCACTATGGCCATCATTGTCCTCTCACAGCCTTCCATTGGAAAGTATCAGTTCTCTGGAGAATTTTCTACGATGATCAGGACTGCTGCAGCAACTTCAATTTCAATTTCTATGGAGATGTTCAAGAATATGGGGGAAATGACAGGTGTCTCTCTCTCACCTCTCCACTTTAATGTAGGATGATAAGGAGAAATGGATTATTAAAGTAATAAAGAAATCAGGATGTAACAATGTCCTTAAAATCAGGGAACCAAAGAGCATGCCTTTCAGCTTTTCAATCAAAGGACTAAAAGAGAACTCTGAAGTTACCAACCCTTTAAAAGCACACACATACCCCAAAGTGGCTGCTAAATATTCCCGATGAAAAGTTTAACTCTCTCCTATGCATTAAAAATATGGATCCCAGGCAACATTCAAGCTTCATCTCCTATGCTCAGGAAATGACATGTGGGACCTGGCCCTTCCTAGGTGTCAGTGTATCTATACAGAATATTCAGTTGAAGGTAAATCATGGGTTGAACAGGAAAAGCTTTGCCTTTATATCAAGAGGTATCAAATGTCTCAGTGATGATCAATGGCTTCTCTCCCTTTCCTCATTCCCAGGGACTTTACCTAGGTTGAGTGTTCCTATCTACTTCACCCAATTCCCTATTTGCTTCTAAATAGTAGAGAAAAAATGCCAAATTTCCTACCTGTCTTTACAATCTAAGTCTGACGACTAGAAATAAGAAGTGTTTAGCTGTGTTCCAAATAAAGAAAATAGGATAAAATGGTGACGAACAATGAAGTGACAAAGGATCATAACAGAATCTGTGCATTAGAAGACCGAAGGGGGTAGTCATACATAAGGATGCATCTGAAGGGGTGAAAAACTAGAGCCAAGAGCAGGTAGAAGGATATTGTATATATCTTTAATAAAACATATGTTTGACAGAATTGAGAAAAACCTAGATTTATATGAACTGATGTTGAGTGAAATGAGCAGAACCAGGAGAACATAGTACACAGTAATAGTAACACTGTGTGATGATCAACTATGATTGACTCAGCTCTTCTAAGCAATAGGATGATCTGAGAAGATTCCAAAAGACTTGAGATGGACAATACTATCCACATCCAGAAAAAGAATTAGAGCCTGAATGCAGATCAAAGCAAAGTATTTTCACTTTACTTTTTCATAGTTTTTGTTTCCTTTTGTTTTATTTCTTCTTTCACAACATGACTAATATGGAAATATGTTTTACATTATTACACATATATAAACTGTATCAAATTGCTTACTGTATTAGGGGAAAGGGAAGAGAAGGATGGAGGGAGAAAAATCTGGAACTCAAAATCTTATAAAAATGAATGGTAAAAATTATCTTTGGATGTAACTGGAGAAAATAAAACACCATTAAAATTATTTTTTGAAATGCTCATTGATGGTAGGGATGGCTTTTTTTTATCTTTCACCAGGGCTGATAAAAAAGTACCCGGAAGCATATTAGTCAGATAATATATATTTGTTGAATTGTTTCATCTTCCCCCTTTATTGTCCACGACCCATATTTTTTCTTATATACATTTTTCACTATTGTCATCATTACAGAGGGAATTTAGCAGAAAAAAAGTTTATCATAACTTCTCTGCCCCTCCCCCTTAATATTATTATCACCTAAATTTAAGGAGTTGGTGTCAACTAACTGGGAACACTCTGTTTTGTTGGCTATTTGAGTGTCACACTTTTTCTAAAGCAGTAAGATAAATTGAGATAAAGATGGTTGTTGGTCATAGGCCAGCAGGGGTGTGGTAACTTACTGGTTATCATCTATGGCCATCCTGGACTATAATGTTATACAAAAGGCCATATGGCCATTTATAACTGCTACCTGAATTATTCTTTAAAATGTAACACCCAAGAAAAAGACAATAGTTCAATATTAAATCAACCAAAATTATATATAAAACTACCATTTTTCCCAAAAATGCCTTAATGTAAGGAAAAACCTTTTTTTTTCAACTCAGCACTTAGCTAAGTGCAGACAATCCAGTTTGACACCAGCATTTATGGATAGCTATAGATTGAAAGCTTTTTGCTTCTGATTTTTTACCTAAGCTTTTGCTGGAGGCACTTTGTCTATTATCAGAGAATGAATAAAATCAAGGTTGATCAGCATGACACTTCTCCTTTCATTTAAACAGTTGAACAGGAATGACCAGTTATAGCTTAAGTGGAGCATTCCTTCCCCAAGCAATTCATGTAATCTTCCCTAGTGATGAAAATGAAGAGTTCATTACTCATAAGTAATTAGTATCTATAGGCCAGACTCTCATCATATACAGAGTGTTTTCCCACAATCACATGGAGTGACTCTCTAGCCTAATATTCTTTTTGGATTTTTTTTAAAGACAAATATGCTATTTCAGTATTCTCTTAATATAACATCACAATTTCACTTTGTTCTCATACAAGATACAGTCATCATCTTAGGAGAAAACAAAAAGCTTTCTTAAGGAATTCAGTTGCAATGTCAATGAAAACTTGTTGCCCTTCTCTATGTCCATTAAGTGAAACTGATGAAGTGTATGGAAAACCAAGATTCACACATAACAAGGGCACAGTATGCTGGAATGCACACTGGATTTTGAATCAGGAACATTGGTTAAAATCCTGGTTCTGTCTTTTAAGACCTGTGTAACCTTAGAGAGGACATTTGACATCACTCAATTCCCTCATCCTTAAGATGAGTTAAATCAGATGATCTATAAGGAGTCTTCTAGCTTGAAATCTATAGTCCTGAGATCTAATGAAACCAGGGATGCACCTTACTCTGGTAAATGCATGAATTTTTAACTCATTCACCATTCTTGAGGCAATGATTAGTTTTTCACTAACAACTTCCACTTCAGGCTCCATTGTACAATATTGTCATATCACAGTCTGTTCCATAAATGACACACAAGAACTGGTTTAGGTGGGGCAGTGATGTTTAATCTGTACTCTAACATACCTGAAATGTTCTTTTACTCCCTGTGATAGTAAATCTAATTTATTAAGCAATACAGATGTTTATACAGAAGTGTCAAAAGAAAAGACACACAGTGTACTAACCCTGATAGCAATTTTGTAATATAATGTCAACTGGTAGTTGGTTCTTAAACAATTTTCAGCATTAAATGTTGTTTTAAACGAAGATCTGTAAAGTTGCATTTGTCAATATAATCTCTGCACAACTATCTTCATGAGACCCAATACATAAAACCAGGAACAATGGAAAAGTGGTTCCTGAATATAGGACCTGACTCCGCCCTTATTTGACAGTGTCAACCATGACCAAAATATAATGAGGTTTCCAGAATATCAAAAAAGTATGATTTAAAAAAATAGAAAACTCCTCTTTGAAGAAAGTTATCACTTCTAGACCAAAACAATTTGAAAACAAAGAATCCCATTTATTCTTTTGCTCATATCAGTAGAAGAGAAAATGGGGTGTTTTGAAGCTGCTACATAAATCTGACTGAAATTGTCCTAATCTACATATGTAATTTACATCTGTTTTGGTCACTCTCCAAGGCAGGTATTGAAGGAGTTGGATCTCATTACACCTGAGGTCTACACATTCTTGATGCTAGAGTATTGAGATAATAACCAAGGAGAAGAGAGTCAAAAGGAATACAAGGGAAAATGAAAGAATGTCCAGACTTATGGCCCTTTAGAAAGTTAATATAAAGAACCAAAGGTGACTTTGTTTTTGGTTACAGAAATTCAACTTGCCAAACACAATATGGAGGAAGAATTCTTACGTAGCAATTTGTCTGAAAAAAGATTTGAGGGGTTAGGAATCAGAAGTGTGATGAGATGACCAAGAAAGCCAATGCCATCTTGGAACGCATTAAGAGAAGCATAGCTTCAAGAATAAAGAGGTATTGGTCCCACTGTTGGCTGTCCTTGTCAGACATTAACAAGCTGCAGAATGCTCAGAGAATGGCAACCAGCATGGTGAAGGGCCTTGAGTCCATGTCATAGAATAAGGGGTTAAAGGAACTCAGGCTGTTTAGCCTGGAGGAAAGAAGCCTCATAGCACAATGACAGCAGCCATAAAATGAATGGAATTATCATGCATAGGAGGGATTCAGATTGTTCTCTTTGAACCCTAGAGAGCAGAACCAGGAGAAGTGGGTGAAAGGTGCAGAGAGGAAATCTGAGGCTTGATGTCAGGGGGGGAAACAGGACAAGTAATAAACCAAAGCATCTTTTTAGCATTAAAGCTATCCCAAAGAGGGACAGGCAACTACAGTGATCCAACTAGACTGGCCTCTGCTATGTTCCAAACACATGATACTCTATCTCTCATCTCTATGTATTTACACCAGCCATTCCAACAAGCCTAGAATTCAGTCACTCTCCTCCTTTAAGACTCAATTTAAAGATCACATTTTTCCTGAACCCCTTCCTGATTTCTCTCATTTGCTGGTGCCCTCTCTCTCAAACTGCATTATACCATATTGAACTCTTTTGTACAAGAAATCTCAAAATATTTAGTTCAGGTTTAAGATATTAAGCCCTAAAAGAACACTAAACCTTTTCAGAAAACACACACACACACACACACACAAAACACACCTACATATATATTTCAAAATTATGTATATATGATATGCATTCATTTTAAATTTTATTTTATTCTGAACTTAAAAAAAAAAAAAGGTGTGTGGCTAGGTGTGTTGTGAATTAGAGCACCAGTCCTGGAGAATTTGAGCTGAAATCCAGCCTCAGACACTTAACACTTACTAGTCATGTGACCTTGGGCAAGTCACTTAACCCCAATTACCCTACCCCCTCCAAAAAAAAAGCAAAAACAAAAACCCAAGCATTTCCATAAGATGAAAAAGACTTGTATATGAAACTGCAACTCTATTGTGTACCACTTACTTTCATTTTAAATATGCAATAAAGTTAACATGCAATGTTCTTTATTCTTTTTTCTTCCATCCCACAACATATATGTATGTGCATATTTATTAACTTTAAATGCATGTTATATATAACATGTGTGTAGGTATGCATATAAAATGTATACTTATCTTCCAATTAGAATGGAAACCCCTTGCAAGGAGCTATTACTTCATTCTTTGTACTTTTACCCCCAGAATATATCACTAAATACATCAATAAAGTCATTAGTACTTGCTAATAGACTGACTGACCTTACTGTCCTCTGATACCTCCAAATCTTTTTGCATCATAACTCTTATCTAGATAGCGACTCTTGCTCTAGATTTGTGAGGATGGTTATGAACTCAGATCTAAGACTTACCATACCTTGACCCTATATAAATCACATGGCTTGGTAAATGAAGAGTTGATCTCTAAATCCTGAAGACTTGGGTTTAATTCTCTCCTCTTTCACATACTATGTGATCTTGGGAAGGGTACTTAAATCACTACCAGGGAATGTTCTAACATTTTAAATAATAGTATGGTTTATCATATGTACTAGTAAAGAGAGGTAGTTCACTGAGATGTCTCTACAACAAGGACACCATTTGTCTGGACCATTCAAACCCCCCCAAAATCCATCTTGTTAGACTTGGTCCAATATTGTTTAAAAAAGGCTTTTGGAACCTGGGTCTATCATCAATTAATCTGCAAATTTGATAAGAGCGTTTTCTGTAACCTTACCCAAATTATTATTGAACTACAGAGGGCCAAGGACAGACATTGGGGACTATTCAATATAGTCTTGCCTCCAGGTTGACACTTTAGGCCCAGTCACGCTACCCTTTTCAAATCCACCTTCATTATTATGCTCATGACTACAGCTTCTCATCTATTCCACAAAGACATCATGAGCTCATTTATCTCTAACTACTACATCCCCCTGACCTTGTTTTTGACAGGCAAACATCAGACAATTACATTAAGGATCTGTGATTTCATCAGCATATAGACATCCCAGTGCAGATATTCCCTCTTGGGGAGATGCTAGAGGCACATGATGGTTAAGTGACTTGCTCAGAGTCACATAGTAAGTGTCAGGGACAAGATTTGAACCCAGGTTATTTTGACTAAGCTCCATGTGTTATAGGAGAAAGTGTGTTGAATTCGTGTTGCAGAATCAAAGCTCACCACCTAGCCCTGCCACTTAGGTGTGACTTTGAGATAGTTGCTTAAACTTTTTGGGCTTCCACTTCCTCACCTGTAAAATAAAAGTGTTGGACCTTTGAGGTACCTTCCAACTGGAGTTCCAGTTCATAGGATCCTGCTCTATCTATTGTACTATCCTGCCTTGAAGCTAAGTAGTTAAAGGATTAAAAATTCAATGCAACACACCCACTTGAAATGTCCCTACTTCATTCATGATTTATGATCTAATTAACATTCTTAAACTGCAGGTGGGAAGAGGCAAAGAAGAAAAAGTCTTTTCTCTATCCACCTTTTCCCTTAATACTCACCCACCTCTTCCATTACCATCACTCTAGCTGTCAACCATAAGTCTTTCTATATTGTTTACTGGGGCACAGCACATGACCATTTCATGTAATTTTTTGACTGCTATAACCTTTCATTTATGAGACCAATAATACCAATTATGAGACCATAAATTAAATTTATCTTTAATCAGTAGAAAACTTTTCTTTTCACCTTAATGGGGCTGCTTTCCTTTGGTACATGCTTCATTAAACACACATGCTTGCAAAATGAGGAAAGGCGCTGTTGTTCAATACCACCACCCTGAGTGACTCACACCTTTTAGGAACGACTTTAAACTGAAAGGCCCCAGTCAGATTCAAGGTACTTCAGCTCCAATTTCCAGGAGTCACATCATGCTTATGATTATGTAGAAAGCCTTTACCACAGTGAGTTACACTGAAGACAAGTAACTATTTGAAACACCATTCAACATCCTCCCCACTTACAGTTAAGGGAAATGGACCAGTATTTCTTTAGGATTCAAATTAATCCCACAAACTGGTAAGTAGAAGCAGCTCCACATAAATAAAACAAAGGACAGCAGAAGGTAGATTCCCTGACTTTAGAAGTTCTAAGTCATGGCCTGCCAAGCAAGCAGCAGCTAGGAAAAGGTGTAATGGGTACTAGTGATTTGTTAATAGGTTAATCATTTAGCTTAGACACTGTTATTGTTTTAACCAAATTTCTCTTTTCTTGTCATTTTGGAGTTATTCATAAATATAGACAATCTTGGAATTTCTTTAACTGTCTGTCAAAGGAGTTGGTGGAGGAGAGAAGGATTTAATTGAGATTTTAATTAAAGATGATTAATCTTTGTTCAATATTTTTCCCTAAAATCAAGATATGTCCAAATGACAGGGTTTGGTTTTAAAAATACAAAAAAGAAGAGGGGGAGAGAGAGAAGGAGAGAGACTAAAGACATCCTCATCTCTCTCTCTCTCTCTCTCTCTCTCTCTCTCTCTCTCTCTCTCTCTCTCTCTCTCTCTCTCTCTCTCTGTCCCTCCTTCTCTCTCTCTCTTCTCTCTCTCTCCCTCCTCTCTCTCCCTCCCACTCTCTCTCTCTCCTCCCTTACCTCCCTCCCTACACTATCCCACTTAAGAGTCAGACCACATTCTTTGACTTACATGAAGACATGTTCCTTTCAATCTTACAATTAACAATGTTTATTGCCAGAAACTATTCTATAGCATAATAATTGAAAAAGCAGAGTTTATCACATATGGGAACTTTCTTCATAGGTTTATAACATGTCTATTGATTTTCCTGTTCTGACATATTTTGAAGACTGAGCCACAAAAGAAAGTGCTTTCTCCAAGTTCCTATAAGAATAATAAGAAGCAGGGGGCGACTAGGTGGCACAGTGAATAGAGCACAGCCCCTGGAATCAGGAGGACCTGAGTTCAAATCCGACCTCAGACACTTAACACAAAAAATAGCTGTGTGACCTTGGGCAAGTCACTTAACCACAATTGCTCTCCAAAAAAAAATATAAAGAATAACAAGAGGTGGACAAACTGATTTGAAAGTGAACTCTAGGTCACGTATTCTTCAATAGATATTTTTTGTTAACATATATAGCAAATAAAAGATCACATTTTGATAAATCTATTTATGCTCAAAATTAATCTTCTGGTACTACTGAAATGCAGCTTATAAAGTTTTGAGATGAAGAAGGTGAATGAATATTGATAGGGGAAAACATTTATAAACATGACAAAATGATTAGGTTAAATGAAAAAAACATCAACCACCTAACTTGGCCCGGTCTGTGAATGTCAGCTGATTCTTTCTACTCTCTTAATTCAATCAACTTATTTCCTAATCCTTTTATTCTCTTACCTTGGTGAGTCTACAGATATGCAACCTGTTTTCATTCCTGAAAATCACAAGGTATTAAAGGATAATAATTCCTGACTATTTGAAGGACATGTATAGGAATGAAGGAAATGACTGAGTTGATTAATTTTCTCTAGGAAAAACTCACCACCTATGGTATTATTTCATGGAACAGTAATATTTTTGTAAACCTATTTCACTGGATTATCTTTAATGATAAAAGTCATTATGCTGAAATATAATTTTTAAATTGCATTTGGATTGTATTATACACATTTCAGATATTGCTTTGTAGTTTAATAGCTTGTTTGTATAGAACTTTTTAGGTGAGCAAAGTGATTTACAAAAAATTATCACATTTAATCCTCATAATAATCCTGAAATGGAGGTTATTATTAACCTCATTTTGCAGATAAGGAAACTAAGCATCATAGTGATTAAGTGATTTATCCAGGGTTACAAAGCTCGAATGCTATATGCCAGATTCAAACATAGGTCTATCTGACTCTGAGTCCTGACTCTATTTTACAGATTCCAATATTAAACCAAGTATTCTTGAGGGCAGGGACTTCCACTTACTTAAATTTTGTACCTCATCCAGTTCCTAGTAGAGTGCCTTGCACACATTAGGAACTTAATGTTATTGAACTGAATTGTATACCTTAAAATCCTAGTCATAAAACAATTATCAACGTAATCCTAAAAATAAAGAAAATCATTTCAAGATTTAAAATGATAATAATAATACTACCTCTTCCCTAACTCCATTCAAATTTCTATCAGAAATGGTGATACACTGGTATGGAAAAAAAAAAAAAAACCAGGAAGGAATCATTTGAAATGTCATAGTTGAACTGTCAACGCTACAGGAGAAACAGGGAAGGCAAGATATGAAACATACACTAGGACTCAGATAAAGTTCTCCTCTGAGATCTCTATGAATAGTAAAAGGTCAAGAAATGACATAAATTTTGTTGTCAGTTCTGTCAATTAATTCCTAACTCTATAGTGCAGATTTAAGTCAGTTGCTTCAGAGCTAAAGGACAATATTTTGGAGTCAGACTCTTAATTGTTTTTATTTTCCTTCAGTCATATCACTTGTTATGTTGTCTCCAAGCTCACAATTCCACAAGTTGACAATTTTTTCATTGATTTGAATATTACTTCAAGTAATTGTCAAGTTGTTTTGCTCTAGAATAGTCATTCTAAGTGTTTCAGGGTTTTCCCCCTTTTATTTTTTTAAAGATTTTTTTTATTTAATCAATCTATGACACAGTTGGCATTTTACATTATCTTGCAAAATATTTAATAAATATTAAAACTCTTCTGTTAAATTTTTTAAGTGAAGAGAGAGCAACTTCTATAATTTGAGTAGTTTCTATGAAATAATGAAAGTAGGTCACAAGCATTCTTGTTTCTGCTGAAATATGGCATAGAACTTGAGAACAAAAGTAATGCACTAATCAGCCAAAGAGTTGCTGTTTCAGCTAATGAAAAAGTCTACATTTCATCCTTTGCCCATTCCGCTGGAACCTTTTAAACAATTATGAGTCTTTATCTGCATCCTTTATTTGCTCAAAATGAAAACTGATAAATCAGTCATTGAGAGAACAAATCTAAGCTAGATAGTTTGTTCAAAGTAGTTAAATAAATGGACTTCTTGAACAGCATCCAAGACTGAAATTATTGTGATTAGTTCACTTTTTATGAAATTAACAAAATGTATTTTTGCTGCTGATCATGTAACTCCTGCTTTACACTGGGGCATTGTGGAAAGGGCACTAGATTGGAAGACAGGGTGCTCAATGTTCATTCAAATTCTGTAACTAACAAGCCCCGGTTACCAAGGGCAAGCCATATAGCCTATTAATCTCACTTTCTTCATTTGAAAAAAACAAGGGACCTCTGTCGTCTCTTCCAGCTCTAAAATTCTTTGGCAGGACATTAGAGACAAGCAGACATGTAGTCCACAGTATAAGTCTCTGAAGCTTGTAGCAACTTGGGTATCAGTATATTAAGGGACAAGGGTCCTTCTCTTCATCTTGGATGGAGGGAAAGCAGAACCCCCAGGAGACATAGAAGCAAGCAAGCTTCTGAGGGCACTGGGGATGAGAAGACACACCAAAAGACAGAAACAGAGAGACAGAGAGAGAACGGGAGGGAGAGGCAAAGGGAGGGAGATAGAAGGAGAAAGAGGGAGGGAGAGGAAGAGAGGAAGAAGGAAAATAAGGGAGAAGAAGAGAATGTGGGAAGAGGAGAGGAAGGAAAGGGAGAAAGGGATGAGAGAAAGAGAAGGAGAGAGGGAGGGAGAGGGAAGGAGAAGAGGACATAATAGTGCATTAATCTCATGATAAATTGCTGTAATCTCTTTGCTAATATTTTATTTAAAAATTTTTGCATCAATATTAATTATGGAAATTGGTCTATAATTCAGTTTTCTGTTTTGGCTCTTCCTGGGTTAGGTATCAGCACCATATCTATGTCATAAAAGGAATTTAGTAGGACTCATTCTTTACCTAAAGAGGCATGCTAGTGGATTTGAATTTAGAGGACCTGGATTCAAATACCAATGGCAATTCATTCTCTAGGTAATCTCTGGACCTCAGCTGCCCCATCTGTAGAATGAGAGACTTAGATGAACATTAAGAATTCTTTTGGGGCAGCCAGGTGGCTCAGCAAGTAAGAGCACCGGCTCCAGTGTCGGGATGACCTGGGGATCAAATCTGGGCTCAGATACTTAGCACCACACCCAGAAATAACTGGCCGTGTAACCTTGAGCAAGTTACTTAACCCCGATTGCTTAAAAAAAAAAAAAGAATCCTTTCATCTCTAAGTCTTCAAGCAGTCCTTTCAGGTGACCCTCACTCTTACTAAGTAGTTTCTAATAACTCTTAGATGCAAATGTCCAGAGAAATCATAAGACAGTAGATGGAGAGTTATGAAGGCATTGAAATATGAGGGAAGCTTCTTGGCCTCTCTACAACAGTCTACTCATATTTATCTATTACAGATTAGCATTGTAACTGAAAAAGAACACCTGACTGAGCTGAGAACAAGGAATAAACTAGGTCTATGATAAATTCCTGGCCATCCTCTTTACCCATACATACGGTCAAAAATGTCAACTAAGAAAGGAAAGGGGCACACACTCAGCATGGAAAAACAGATAACTAGACTATATCAATCAGATAAGGAACACATATTAAGTGCCTACTATGAATCAAGCACTGTGTTAAGCACTAAAGATACAAAGAAAGGCAGAGTCAGTCCTTGTCCTCAAGGAACTCACAGGCTACTTAGGGGGACAACCAGCAAATGTGTACAAATAATCTATATACAGGATAAAGAGAACATAACAAGTAAGTCACTAGATTTAAGAACATTTGGGAAAGGTAATATATAAAACATATAAGCAAATAACACTTGCAATAGCAGCAAGTATAACTTTCAAAAACTGACTGAACATCAGTATGTATTTTAGGGTCCCTGAGCAGCCTAAATAGTAGATTAATGAACTATTTGTGAAAACCATAAGATCTATGCTTTTCTTATAAATTCAGAAAATAAATTCAGTCAAGTTCCACTCCATTTGAAATAAGTGAATATTCATTTAATGCCTACCATAAGAAAGTATGCAAATTACACATAATGGCAATGAAAGAAAACAAAAGGGAAGCATTCTACTGCCCCATTCCAATTTTTATGGTGGAAGGTTCACCCTGGTGACTGAGGTCCTCCTCTTTATGGTCAGTAACATTGTTCTTCATCTCAAACCTGTCATCCATCATTAAAAAGTAGCTCCTCAGGGAGGCCAGGTAGCACAGCGAGTAAGAGCACCGGCTCCAGTGTTGGGATGACTTAGGGATCTAATCCAGGCTTAGACACTTAGCACCCACCCTAAACACCTGGCCGTGTAAACTTGAGCAAGTTACTTAACACCAATCGCTTTAAAAAAAAAAGTAGCTCCTCCACACTCTTTAGCTAAGTGGTTAGTGACTTCCATAGGCCAATTCTGAGAGCCACCATGAAATACTTGCTCAGTAGCCACTGACCAATGTACTGTCTTAGTAACTTTCATGAAAGTGAATTTTTTTAAATCATGCCTTTTAAAAATCCTCACGTTTCTTAATATCATTGCCAGGGTATTTTATGTAAAACATGTATGGGTGCTGCAAAAAGAATTTAACAAGTAGAAATTCAAGTAGTCACAATTTGCTTTAGTTTTCACAGCATGATTCATATATGCAGTATTTAAGAACAAATTAGAATTTTGCTCTTATTTTACTATAATATGATTACTATGAATATTACTATTATTAATTTATAGTATAGTATATATTATATAATATTATATATATTATTAATATACTATAATATGAAAATCTCACCAAATAGGCTTTTTAAATTTTATCTTCTCAATTATACTGCCTAATAAGGAGATCACAAGTTTAAAGATACTTTTTATGGTGTTTTTATTATTTTAAAAATAAGGTCTTTTTCTGATCCCTCATCTATAAACAGAGATTCCAAAAATTTCTAAGGCCTCAAAATGATTGTGGGGAGGATATCAACTGAAAATTTCCCTCCCTTCACCCCACCCCCAGTTATTCCAAATATGCATATATTTGCCAACTTAAATGAAAAGTTCTATCAGACACTTGGGTTGGTATAACTTTCGGGTAAGATAAGGATTTTTTTTTTATTTTCAAATAATCAACACAGAGAAAGAATATAGAATATAGCAATAATGGTCAGTGAATTTGGGCAGTTATGCATGGCTAATCATGATAATTCTTGCCCCCACCCTCCACAAATTCATTTTCAGAGACTCTAAAATATAGTTGTTATTGCAAGGTGTGATGCTTTTACTGACAAGTAATTACTTCCATCAGGCTGAATAATTAAAGCAGGCAGGGAGAAACCACATTTGATTTGAAAAACAAATATATCTCTATCAAACTTTAGTAACCAAATTATCTAAACCATTTCAACTCCAGTGGCTAGGTAAAACTAACATCAGACACTCTGAAATAACTTTATTATAGTCTTTCTTTTTCTTTTATTCCATCTATAGCCTAAACTGGTTTTATAATTAATGTCTTCGGGGTGGCTAAGTGGTGCAGGGAATAGAGTACCAGCCCTGGAGTCAGGAGGACCTGAGTTCAAATCCAGACTAAGACATTTAACACACACACACACACACACACACACACACACACACACTAGCCATGTGACCTTGGGCAAGTCATTTAACCCCAATTGCCCTCCCAAAAAAGCCCAAAAAATAATAATTAACATGTTTATGACATTTATATAGTGCTTTAAAGTTTGCAAAGCACTTTACAAATCATAATTCATTTTATTTTTGCAACAACCTTCAAAAGTAGGTGTTTAAATCATAATTCATTTTATTTTTGCAACAACCTTCAAAAGTAGGTGTTTTATTTTTTCTATTATACAGATGAGGAAACTAAGGGAGGCAAAGATTAAACAACTTATCCAGAATCACAAAACTATTTAGTGTAAAACTGGATTTGAACTTAGTTATTCTAATTGCAGATTTAGTGCTGCATAAACTGGAACTTAGCTGTTTCTGGGGATATAGGAAGTTTCCTCACCTGTGAATTCCTTATATGAATGAAATCATTGCTCCAGTATCCATTTTTGTGCTCTAACATTTATTGGACTAAAGTACATCCCCTGTTTATTATTTTAGTACTATGGTTCTCTACGAAGACTCAACCTATAGATCAGGCATTCTCTCTATGACTTTGGGTTTTCATTGGTATGACTTAATACATATACACATACACATATACATAGACACATACATTATATACACATTATATATATACTACACACAGATATATGTATGTATGCATCTATATATGTATATGTATGTATGTGCGTGTATATATATGAAAATAAGCTGTTTCCATATAGCAGTACTATATTTTACTCAAAATGTAGATAGGTAAACATTTTAAAATAATGTGTAGTGGGTATATGATAAAAAGACATTGCTATATATTTATTTTCAATGGGGTAAAAACTGAATCACCACCATTAAACTTCAAACTTTTCCCACATTATTACCTAAAATTATGGCAGTACACTGAAATTATTTTATTTGAAAGCTCTTTCATTAAACAATAATACTAACCAGTCTCATTTTCTATTCTTTCATCTCCAAAATAAAGACCCCAGAGGCAAGCACTCACATACTTTAAAAAGTGTCTCAACTTAAACATGGATTTTAAGAGAGAAAAGGAGATTATGGAAATTGAGATTAAAGTAGCAGCATGTGCAGAGACAGAGCTATGAGAGTCTGCTTTAGGTTCAGTGGGGACCATGAAGAAGGGTTGGGTGGGCTGCTTTGGGAGTCTAGGTAGGAATCCTTGTTTCAGATAATAGCTTTGCTATATGCTTTTGTTTTGACTTAGGGCAAGATTCTTTATGTATCAGTGAAGACTTCATGAAAACACTAGAAAATTATTGTCAGTAACCACAGAGATATTCAGAAATTCAAATTAAAAACAAAAATTTGAAAGTTTTTGCCAAGGCCAAATTCCTTCTTTAAGGTTGCGCTCCCATTTGCTCTCTCTTTTTAAACCAGACTTCAAAAATTAGCCTTCTTAAATTATGAATGGCTTTTAAAAATATATATTCATTTATTTTGATAACCATTAATTGAGTTCCATATTTGAGTTTCTACTCCCTGTTGCTATATCTCTTCAATGAATAACTGGAACTGGTTCAGCTACATATTTCGGTTCATTCTACAAAAGAGTAAGGGCTCTACTCTGTTGAGCCTATATAATTTGCAAAAGCATATCCAAACATAGAGTATTGTTTGGGCCCAAATGGCTTTTCACCTTTTCCATAGTCTCTATCATTTATAAAGTGTGATAAAGTAGAAAGGGAATGAATTAAGGTCAAAGGTACTAGGTTCAAGTCTTAGCTCTGCACCCAACTAACCATGTGACAACCTTGGGCAAAACATTTAATATCTCAAGTTTTTTATTGACTCTCTTTCTCTTGCAGATTGAACATTCTCTTGGAATCAAGGAAGACCTGGGTTGGAATTATCCCTCTAATCCTTCCTAGCAATGGGAGCATAGGTAAAACCCTCAACCTCCCTGAGGCTCACTTTTCTTACTGGTAAACTGTAAAACATTACAGAATGTAAGACAGGATAATAATTAATAACAATGGAGTTGAATCAGAATTCTATCAGATACTTTGACTCAAGGAATGTATATTAATAGGGTTGATGGATAGATCAAATGAATATAAACCTGTGAAGATAATGCTTGTAAAGTATATTTGAAGCCTTAAATCCCAACATAAATATTTACTATGAATACTAGTAAGAGGTAACATAGAGTAGTCAGAAAAGTCTTAGAGTCAGGAAGACCTGGGTTCCAATCGCACACTAAACATTTTTGAGTTTATGTGAACCTGAAGAAATCACTTATTCTTTTGGTCTCAGTTTCTTCATCTGTAAAATGAGAGTTTTAGACTTCCTGCCAAGATAGTGATATGAAAGGGAAACAGACTGAATAGCTCCTTTCACAAGCTCCTACTTCAACAAAACCCTGACACTCACATCAAATTGAAAATTGGTTAAGCAAATCCATAAGAAAGTACAATAACTGTATTTTTTTTTACTCCTAACCTGTGCAAAAAGTCAACCAGAAGCTCATGGGTAATAGGAAAGAGGGCCTCTATTGCAAAAGTTAACAATTTACAACCTTGACCTAATAATCTTCTCTCCCTACCTCTTTGCTTTTAAAGAAGCTTGTAATAGACTCTACACTATTCCCTCAACCCCACCAATTGACATACTTCCTTTCCTTTAAGACGCAGTTTAACTTTTACTTCCTCCATAAAGCATTACCTAATCCCAATTAAAAGCAATCCTTTCTGAGCCTTTCAACCACCTCTTTGTCTTCTATGGACTTATCCATTTTATAATTTGTAAGGGTAGACCTGTAATTCTATTAGAGTAGGAGGTGTCTGGATTACAACTACCCCTGCCAATGCAGAAGAACAGTTTTGCACTTTATACTCTCAGCTTATCCTCTGTCTGGGGCACTGAAAGGTTAAGGGACTTGTCCAGTGTTCTAAAGTCAGGATATGTTACGTGTAATTATGGGATAAATTGCTTAACCTCTGCCTCCCTTAGTTTCCTCATCTGTAAAATGGGGATAATAAAAACACCTTCCTTTCTGATTCCCAGCAGGCTTATTATCTGTGTACAAGCCTCAATTCTCCCTATTTAATTATAACCTCTTTGAGGGTAGAGATTAACTTATTTGTTGTTATATGCCCAGCACATAGCACAGTGCCTTGCATGTTTTATTTTAAATCAGACTTGTGATTTCATTACTATAGGTCATTCCAGATGAAAACACTCCTTCTACCTATGCAGCCCACCCTGCAATCTGTAACTTTAGAATATCTTCCAGGGAATAAAGAGGTGGCCCAGGGGTCACACAGTCAGTATATGTCAAAGGCTGGATTTGAACCTAGGTCTTACAGATTCTGAAGAAGACTCTCAATTCACTCTGTCTTACACAAAGCAAGTACATAAAAAAAAAAAGTTTGTTGCTCCAATTGAACCATAGCTATCCAAAAGATAGCATATCTGAATTAGAACTCAGCTAAGCACAAAATCATGACATTACACTATCGCTCCCCTGCTTACCTACCTATCATCCCTTTCTCAGCTAATCATCTTTTACTAGGAAGACTTCAAAACTAACAAGACAAAAACAATAGCAACCAAATTACCAGAAGCGTATACTCCACTGGCAACTGTAGGAATATGAGGTGAGGGTGTTTTGGTAGGGATGGTGGTCAGAGAAGCTAAACTTGGACCTTTACCCTTTGACTCTGGGGAGTAGAAGTACTGGCTCAACATGAATCAAGAAGAGATGTCACTAATGGTCTTACTGTTCCTCAGGTCATACTGGATCACAAGTGATGGGGTGGGAGGAGGATTGATTAATATGATTTAGTAAAAATTCATCTATAAACTGGATCTTATATGAAATATCTGACTTCACAGAATCACAAACTCTCAGAAGAGAAGGGGACCTCAGAGGTGACTAGTCTAACCAGAAATTAATAAGAAATTGTCTACAGAGCATCTGAAGCAATTTAACAACTCACATATCCTTGAAAACTCACAGTGAAAGTAGCGCTATTATATTTCCAGGTAGCCCATTCTATTTTTGACACCTCCAATTTTTAGGGAAAAAAATACATTTTTAATGCCATCCACCTCCAGAGAAAGAACAGATAGTGTCTGAATGCAGATTGAAGCATACTATTTTTCACTTGATATTTTCATGGATTTTTTTTAGTTTGTGTTTTCTTTCACAACATGAGTACTATAAAAATGGGTGTTGCATGATTTCACGTGTAAAACGTATCAAATTGCTTAGTGTTTCAGGGAGGGGGAATATGAGGAAGTGAGGGCGAAAATTTGGAACTCAATTTAAAAAAAAACAAATGTTAAGTTATTTTACATGCAATTGGGAAAAATAAAATAGTATTAAAAAAGAAAAAAAATCCTTATTTTGGGCTGAAATATGTCATCAAGCACATTCTACTCATATCTCCTAGCTCTACCGCCAGGGAGATAAGGAAAACAAGGCTAATTAGTCTTTCCAACCGAGAATCATTCAAGTACGCAAATTATACAGCCAAAAGCTGATCTTGCTCTACACCAGCTTGGCAAACTCGAATAGAAACTGGAACTACTAAGCAGTACATAAGGATCCCTTGCTTTGCTGCACACTGACTTGGAAAACCACACATTAACATTATGTATGTTCGATTGTATTTTTATTTTGTTAAACATTTCCTTTCTACATTTTAATCTGGTTTGGGCAGCACTCTGGAGGGGAGTTGAAAAACCTTTCTAGGAAAACCTAGAACTTCCAACTAAATCAGATTCTCATTTTTAAAGTATCCAAAAAAATAGCTTTAGTTACAGTAGAATATTCTTGTTTTTTTCATTATAAAAATTTTTGCTGAATCTTAAGGCAAATTAGGGCAACCTAAGTCTTGATCAACATGATCATAAGCCTTGAAATGTCACTTGATTGGCAATTTAGGACTGACTATATTTTTTAGAGAAATAAAATTATGTGTGTATTTATCTTTACAAGCAGTTATGCCTGCCTCTCATTGTCACTCTTCATCCTCCCCCTAACTGTAAACCAAAAATACCAAACTAAATATCAACTCCTCATGACTACTATGCATAAGCCAGGAAAATAATTTCTGATACTGACCATATTCAATAAGGGATGATAGCTACTTTTGAACCTGAAACAACATGCTGAAAGATGAGAAATACTATAGTCTCTTTGGCCAATGTCCTCTAAAAATCTGTTTCAACACAGATTTAATAATTTGTACAAGGGTTTCATTGCAACCATTTGTTTAGGGATGATGAGATGTGATGCTGACAACTTGGGTAAGTTTCATGTCTACAAATGCAGGTAAGTACAGACATGCTGTCAGAAATGATAGCATCTAACAGTCTGGGAGTAACAAATTAACTAGTTCAAAACTGATAGCTGCAACAGGCTTGTGATGATTCTAGTAATCATAAAATGTTTTTTACTCCCGTGTTGGGGAGTTGACCACAATTAAGTAATGCAATTGTTTCCCTCTAAAGGGTGCTCCACCCCCCACTTTTTACCCAAGTAAACTGACCTATTGCACATTTTAGGCTCCCACATCTCAGAGAACACTCTAGGAAATATGTTGAAATCTTGTAAGCAAGTTATTCTAATGGACTTTGGACTTTGTACACGGGTTTGCAGTGGCATAAGGAAGATACAGGCAGGGGTGAGGATACTGCAGCCTCAAAGTCACAAGTGGCCTTCTACGTCCTTGTTTGCAGCCTTTTGACTGAGTCCAGGTTTTACAGAACAAATTTTTTATTAAGGGGATGTTCTGTGAAGTTTAGATTCAGTTGAAGGGACACACTTGAGGACCTAGAGGGCCACATGTGGCCTCAAGGCCTCAAGTTCCCCACCCCTGGTAAAGAGTATATAGAAAATATTTTCCAACAATAAGCTTTCATGATTATTAAAATCTTTAAAAAATGCACAATGCCCCCAATACCTCTGCCAATAGACTTAGCTTAAAAAAAAAAAAGATAAAGATTGTACTGATATGCCTTACTTACAATCTGTTTCCATGCTACACTCACAATCAACTCTAAGGTCATCTATAGGTTTAAAATCTAATGATCCTATTTATTCATTTGTTGAAAATGTGGTAGTCCAAAGCATCCTACCATTGACCCTTTAGAAATGGAACAAGCAGGAGTGAGGGGTAGTACCACATGGAAAATAAATGCAATATGATGAAAAGTGATGTGAACTGCTGACAGATCCCTGGCGGCAAAGGAAAAGATCAAATGAGTTTCAAATGGCATATTCTTTCATCATGAACGTTCCTGCTAAATCTGTACTCCATATCACTAAACTGTTAGTTTGCCTATGTAATCCTCTGAAGATTTAGCAACAATATCTTAATTGATTTTCAGATAGCAAGGACATGATTTCCTAAATTCTGCTAATTCCATCAAAATGATCTCTCTACCTGAATTTTGCAGAAAGGCATTGAATTAGAAACTGGTAGTTTAATTTCTGTGACACTCAGTGATGGAATCCTGCCAGCAATGGTTTTGTCTTGGGTCTTCAGAAATGTCAAATTTCATTTGTTTAAGAGGAGCCATTGGTGGTCATCATCATAAACTCCAAACATATATTTCTGCAATACATGATCAAAGAGGTTCCTCAAATTGCAATACCAAGACAGATAGTGGAGTTGTGTGAACTAAGCAGCAATGCCCTCACTAGACTGTTGGTTCTGTTGGTGAAATTTAAATCTCTGAACAATGCTGGTGACTGACAGTGTTGGAGAGAAACTGGGTTTTACCAATCCCCAAAGTTCACCAAATGTTTGAGTCTTTGGTGAAACTGGGTTGGTGAGGCATCTTATTGTGACATATGTTTGGCCTCTGAAGACTATAAGGGTCATAGAATGTTTTCTTTCAGTGCCTTCAATGTTGGTTGCTTAGAAATAAAAGAATTATAGGTCCATAGAAGATACCCAGTACTCTTTGAATGACTGATAGAAAACTACTTAACATGCCATGAAGTACCTATTTAAAATACAAATATCTGCTCACATTCCAGTCTGGAGGCACATTAGGAAGCTTATTTGAGCTTATCTGTTCAGTCTGAAACAAATCAGTACTTCCTATATGTATATGCGTATATGTATAGATACATATATGTATTTATGCATATAAATTGTAGCTACAGCCTAAGAAAATTAAATTCAGTTCCCCCCTTCCTGTTTTACCCTCTTCCTAATTTGGCCATCTAGCCCTAGAACGATTTGTTTATTGTGATGAGATGGATCACCTCGAAACAAATATATGTGTGTGTATACATATATATATACACACATATATATATATATACACACATACATATTTAAACCTCTTAATTGTATTTGACTTAATTACGAGGCAGCATGTTCCTATAGCAAACAAGCTTTCATACTATTATAGCCATGGTTTAAATACCTGAAAACTAAGAACTCCACCAATGGTTCTTAGTTTGCTAAATGTCTCAGCAAGACTAATAATATTTACTTTAATGAAGGTGATGCTAATTCAACAACTTCTTCTATGCATAAATATTCCATTTGACAGTTATTAAACTGCTAAAGCAAAAAGTTCTCCTTTATTTAACCTCTGGTTTCAAAACAGGTGTTTTCTTTAAAATATATGGGTAATATTTATCCATTATTCACAATGCATTTTTAAGGGCATGGTCTCCCTCCCAATCCTTTCCCCCGCAACAATTTTTGCCCCAAAGTAAATGAATGCAAAATATACAGAGTATAAAGTAGGAAGCTGATAATTATTTAATCCAGAGCTAAAATAAAATGCATTTTCCTCAATTACATAAATCAAGAGATAATTGCAGATGTAATTTCTTCACAATGAAAATTAAGTGAAAGTTCAGGCTTGCTGCATCATGCTAACATTTTTTGGTAAAACTTCTATTCACATGGGACGAGATTCCATTTTTTGGCTTTTATAACCATTACTGTGGTCACTCTAGAAGCAATACTATCCACATCATGGGGATAATGGTAAGAATGACAAAGCATTGGTACTTCAGACACTTCCAAGCCTGGCACTATATAAGGACATTTACTCTTTGCAATCTGATCAGGTATCTAGCCCATGAACCTGCAAACTCACTGGAATGCAGGTCGGGGTAGGAGATTCAGGAAAGGCCAATAAATTGCAGCTAAGATATTTTGATAGAAGCAGTAAACAATTTTATTGATGATGAACCTTCCTTCTTTTTATCTTCTTCTTCCTTGTGTCTTTTCTATATCCTTATAAGTAATCACAAATTTTTTAGGGTTAGAAAGGATCTCAGCAACCACCTGATCCAACCCTTCACCCCAGAGCAATCCCCATGACAAATCTCCAACAAGTCACCATTCATCCTCTGCTTGAGTGCTTCCAGTGGGAAGTTTACTATTATCTCCCAAAATAACCCTTGCTACTCTTTGATATCTCTATTCAGGAGAATTTTTCTGATATCCATCATAAGTTTTCCTCTTTGCCCCCTTTACCTGTTGTTCCTATTTCTGACCTCTGGGATTTATATATCATATATACACACGTCTGTAATACATACACATTAACTTGATTCTTCTTCTAAATAATAGCTGCCTTGGGGCGGCTAGGTGGCACAGTGAGTAAAGCACTGGCCCCGGAGTTTGGGTCCAGCCTCAGACACATAGCACCCACACACAAAAAAATAGCCGTGTAACCTTGGGCAAGTTACTTAACCCCAATTGCCCTCCAAAAGGCAAAAAAATTTTAAAAAAATGAATTAAAAAAAATAACAGCTGCCTTCATAAACTTGAAGACAAATATCGTACCCTCTTCCTCCTCCCAATTTTTCTCTTCTCTAGGTTTAACACTAATTACTCCAAGATATCCTCATATGTATAGACTCAAGTCTCCGTACTACTGCCTTTGGACGCCCTCTGGTTTATCAATACTTTTCAACAGCTGGGGTTTTCAGCACCATTTCCCAGATTTAGTGTGACTAGTAGGACGATCACACCCTTGTTACTGAAAGTCCCACCTTGCTTCATTAAGTTTTGTTTTTGTTGGGTTGAGGTGTTTTGTTTTGTTTTTGTGATGTTGCTGTTGTTTTGCTACTGAAGCATACCAAGTGACTCATGTACGTAGCTTACAATAGTCTATTCCTGGATAGTTTTCAGATAAACTGTCTTCTAACCCTGCCTCCCATCTCTTATATAACTGAGGGTGGATACAATTTAGCAAAAATCCCTACCTACTAAACTTTGTCTTCTTAGACTCAAATCAATGCTGTGATTTGTCAAGATTATTTTGAATCCTTACTCTGTCATTTAGAGAGGTAGTTATTTGTCCCAGCAGTGTGTCATAGGTAAAGTTGATAAGCATGTTATCTATCCCTTTATCTAAGTCAGTGATAAAACAGAATAACCAAGCAATCCTTGGCCTACTCCAACTTCCCAACAGGTCAAATTGACATGTATTCATTCACAATTTCTAATGAAGATTGACCAATTATTTTTGAATCTACTTATGAGATCATCTAACCCACACTGATCTATTTTTTTGTCCACAAGAATAGCATGACACATTTAAATCAAATGCTTCTTAAATAACAGGTAAATCACTCTCTACAGTTTCCTGATCTATCCTTTTAGTAACATTGTTTAAAAAATAAAATAAAATGAAGTATGCTATTTCTCCCTTTTTATGTCTCTTCATTATTTCCTTCTCCTTGGACCAATGCATTTGATGTAAAAGTGCTGCCCAATGTTAGCCACAGACAGTACTTCAGAAGTGCCACTCAGGGTTCAAGCAATATATTTTACAAATAGTTTCTTTTCATTACTCCAAGGATCTGTGATTTATTCGTATAAATACTCCCACAATCAAGGCAGATTATAGCCTCTCCATAACTCAACAGACTTCAGGAGATATGATCCAAAATTTCATTATTCTGTGGGCAACCTAGCAATGAATTAGTGAATGTGACCCTCAGACAGACATATATGCTCCCGTCAGACCCATTCATAGTGACAAATGTTTATTTAAATTGAAATGGCCTTCCCAACAGTGTGAGCTTGGGAGAGTTAGTAAACTTGCCCTACTCGCAATTTCCTCATCTAGAAAATGAGCATAATTAGGCTGCGTGATGCCTACTGCCTCCAGGATCAAATACAAAATACACTGTTGGTATTCAAAGCCCTTTGTGATGGAGCTTTCTCCTACCTTTCCAATCTTATCCAATCCAGATACACTCTTCAATTCAATTCAACAGGTCTCCTTGCTGTTCCACAAACAAGAGGCCTTATCTCTTGGTTCTGAGCATTCTCTCTGGCTGTCTATGACTGGAAAGGTCTCCCCCCTCCTCTCAACCTACTGGCTTCCCTGCATTCCTTTAAACCTCAGCCTAAATTCCATCTTTTACTGGAAGCCTTCCTCAATCCCTCTTACTTCCAAGGCCTTCCCTCCATTATTTATTCTCTATTTATCCCATATAAAGCTTTATTTCACATATTCATGGTTCCCAATATGTGGTAAACAAAATTATATTGTAGCTACAATGTGTTTACTATATGAAACTTATGTCTACAGAAAATGATCTTTGATATAAAAAGTGTAAAAAACTGAATAAAAAACTATAGTTTCCATTTTCAACTCAATTTTGTTACATTTAAAGGCCTAATTATGGTAGAAATAAATATGTAACTAGGACAGCTGTCTATTCATACAGACACTTAATAATTCTTATTATTGACAAAGGTGATGATGATGACTATTATTGAGAAGCAACATCTTTAAATGATTTTAGTTAGAGGGAAAATAGTCTCCCCATCACTTATATATAAGTATAGTCTTTTTTTGCGCAAAGATATAGTTTTTCCCTGAATTTCAAAGTTTAATTTTACAGAGTTCTATTGGGGTCACAAACTGGATGTTCAAGTCTGAAGGCAGAGCCTCAGGATATTACAAAAGCCTTTGGAAAGCACCAAAGCTTCAGGGTTTTTAATCACAAGTCCTTAGGTGCCTGAAAGTTGATATCTGGAGGTAAGAGGATAGTAATATTTGATGTAAAAAAGTGAAAATCCCAATGTTTAGAAGATGCCTTAAAAAACTGCATACATACATATGGAAGAGGAGACTAAAATTCATTAAAAATGCATCTGTGGGGAATTCAGGTGAATGCAGAGAAGGACCTAGAAATTTCAGAACCAGATTTAACCTCTAGTCCTCAGGTTGAATTCAAGCCCATTTAAATATTACAAATCCAGCTTACTTAGCAGAGCTGAATCTTAGTTTGAGATGCTGGTGCAGCTCTCCTGCACTTTCAACTTAGTCCATCCAAATACGTGACAGGAGAACATATATATTTTTTTGCTTTTTACCATTAATGATTTCTTTTATTTTTCTGTTTGCATTTTCATTACAAAAATGGATTGACAATAATGGGCTTGTAATTGAAATCTGATGTAAACAAAAATTGTTCTTCTATATAGGAAGGAGGCAAATGCTATTGGAGATTGAAAATGCTATTCCAATAATACATTAAAAGAATCATTGGAAAGAGAAAACTGGGATAAATAAGTAAGATACAAGATAATTGAGTTTATTAATAATACTAAGGATCCATATGTGGCTGCTACCAAGACAAAGGTTTAAGACAAGGGCAATATAAGCTCTGAATTGGTTAAAGGATGCAAATTAGAATCAATAACAATATATCAACAAGAAAGGCAGTGTTACATATGGGAGAGAGGGCAGGCTTCGGAGAGAGTGAAACCTAGATTCATGTACTAATGTACCACCTCTGACACTATTAACCGAGTAAACACGGAAAAGTCATTTGAACTTTCAGTTTCCAAGGAAACTCTTAAGAATATTAATTCACTGGTAAGCTATGAATCAGTCTTGGTGGAAGGTTTTCAACACTAGGAGTTTCCTACAATGATAAAATCACATTCTACTGTTCAGAAAACATCAAGAAATCTTGGTAAGCAGTAATATCAGATGGAATTGTGCATGCTGCCCCAAAACTGAGTCTGTAAGGGGAAGAAATTTAAAAGATAGAGATAAATTTCTAATCACTCATCAAAATAATATGAGAACTTCTTATAATAAAGTTCTATAGTGGGTGTTTTCTTACAAAAGTCAGAAATGGGATCTATATAGGAATTCTGAATGGAAGAGAGACCCTCTGATTTTCTGAAGAGTATTATATCCAAACTTTACACCTTTTCCTGTCTGTACACCTATGTTTCTGTCTTTTTTTTTAGAAGAATATTAGCTATGTTAAATGTAAAACATTGGCATTTAAATTATGGGAAAAACACTTAAAATTTATCAGATGATGGATTTCTGAATTCTGTAATGTAATGAAAAATAGTACTGAATATTCTTTTTTTTTTCCAAAGCAATTGGGGTTAAGTAACTTGCTCCAGGTTACGAGGCCAGGTGTTTCTGGGTGGGTGCTAAGTGTCTGAGCCCGGATTTGATCCCCAGGTCATCCCAACAATGGAGCCAGTGCTCTTACTCGCTGTCCTACCTGGCGGCCCCTGAATATTCTTTTAAATTAATGCAGATATATTCTTAAGTATGGTTAGTCAAATATCAGTTAGGAAACACAAGACGTAAAATTTATATTGTCCTATTAAGGTATTGAGTAGGGATAAAATTAAATTATGTGGAAAATGTTACCCAGGTTAGCTACAAAATATTTGTCAATATTGCTATATTTCTTATTAGGAATATTATTTAGCAATATGTGTACCTTCATGCACCTTAGGTTAAAAAAAGTATCAAATATTTTAAAGTCAAATAAACAATTAAGACATTATAAAATTATTTTTCTTTTTAGGTATTTTTGCAGGATTCTAGGATCAAATTGGTCTCTGTATTCAAATCATTTTTAGTTTATTGCTTTCTGACATCCATTATCCTGTCAAAATCAGTTCTTAGATGCTGGTCATGACATGAGCAGGTAATATCTAATCAAAAGCATTCAGTATTCTGACAAACAAATTGAAGGTATATTTTTAAAATCCCTAAGCAGTTATCTATAATACAATTCTCCTTTTAACTGTCACATGTGCTATGTCATCAGTGAATGCATATGGTTTGATATTATTTAAATATTATCTCTAAGGGAGGAGAGTATTAGAGAAATATATACTTATACACATATAACATATCTTTTCTTATATCTATATGAGTATATATATATATATATATATATATATATATATATATAGTCACATATATTAACTATAGCTAGGGAAAAAAGGTACATTGGAGAAACAAAAATACATAGATATAAGAAAATATATAAGAAAAATTTTTCTTTCCATTTTAATGTTCCCTCCTCCTTGCTATTATAGAGACACTAATAGTAATCCATATTGCCATATGCATGCATATATGTATAAAAAATGAGCTCACATTGAGAATCATGGAAGGAACCCAAACAGTAGACCAGGGGGTTCCCATGATCATTCCTATCACATATGCAACATATACACAAAGAACTATTAATATCCAACTAAAAAGAAATAATTGGCTAATGTACAAACTGTGTTTCTATTTACAATTTTATTGCCAAGGGCAGTCATTTAACATAGTCTGATCCTTTTAACATGAATACATAACAAGTGCTTTCTAAGCTTCACTCCTTATATGAAATTCTAGCTGTGAAATGCAAATGCACATTCTTTTATCAATCTTAGTGGAGTAGACTCCTATACGTAATTAGTTTTTCCAATTGGAAGTGTAATTGAACATAACTCACTGATTTGTCATGAGTGCTTCCTGTCTATGAATAGACATTAGCTGGAGCTCATGGTTTAAGCTTTGGTATATACAGAGTACAACCCTCCAGGTTCAAAGATTATTTGGAGGAGAGCCTATAAACAGTGAAATAATGATGAGAACTTTGGTGAAAATCATTTGACAGAAGGAAAATAATAATATTCTTTAAGGCTATCCATCAAAATCAAAGCTACATATGGTTAGCAAGGCCACTCCAATCTGGGAGAATTATATTTATCTCACATATATTCTATTGAAAGGTAACATGGCATAATTAAAAGACTAGTAACTCCTGAGAGGCAGGATCTCTAATTCTGTCCTTGTATGACTTACTTAACCTCTCTAGAGTAGAGTTTACTCAGCTCTGAAATAAAGGGCATCTGATGTTCTTTCCAAATCTAAAAGCCTAAAATTTTATGAAAAGTATGCTTATTTAGCAAGAGAAGAGTTGAATTCCATAATAAATATTTCCTTCCTTCTTTCTATCCAAACCTACCATTTCTTTTCTCCATAGTCAGATGCTAACAAATTACATGACCTGCATCTCTTTTAAAGTTAGGCAGACATTACTCTGGAGAAAGCTGAAGATTTTGGAACTATTTACAGATAGAAACCATCACCCCAATAAAGCTTTCTAGAGCAATAGATCTCTCAAGACACAAAGGAAAATGTTCTTCGGGGAACTGAGATTGTCAGGAAGATGAAAAGCATGCCCTAAGCAAATATTTCCTGGGCTTAAGTAAATGGTTATGCAGTACTTCAGTTTACAAAGCACAGCTCAGCCTAGTTTTTGTTTCAGGATCTGACTGATCTATACCAAGTTGCTTTTAATAAAATTGCTCTCCTAGTCAACTCAGATTCCTAAGGCCTTCGAAGGCCTAAATCATCCCTTCTCTGAGAAAAATAAAAGCAACTTAGAAAGCAGAACCTGTTTAAATTTTGCTGTTTATTCATAAATGTTAGACTTTTTCAGGCTACCAAAGTAATTTCTGCATTGTAGAAAGTTCTAATATATGACCTACCTTTAATTATCTTTCCAACTCTATGATTATAAGATAAGTGAATAAGATTCCTTTTTTTAATACAGTGAATAAAATAAGAAAGACAATCCCAATGGAAGAGGTTAGAGAATAAAATATTTTAATTAAAAAAAAAAACAAGAATAAAATGTTAAGCCAGAGCATCTGTTAACAACTTTGGATTCTGGAGCATGTGGGGTTAAAGCATCAATGAAGTAAAAAGGAGATCTACAGTTCAAATTTTGGCGGGGTCTTTGGTGATTTTTTCCTTTCCTTCAGGGAATGAACTAGGAAATTCCTTATCCAAGAATCTGTCCCACTTAACCAGTAATAATTAGCTATGTGCATTTTTATGGTTCTCTTTACACATAAAAAGATAAAATCCATTTTAGCAAGTGGCTAAAAAAAATCTAATTTTTATTTCCCTTTTCTTCTTTTAGTGTAAGCCCCAACAAAGGGCAGAGTTGAAATATGCAAAGTTCCATTTCTGCTACCTGCTAACTGTGTAAGGCAGGGCAGGCCACTTAACTCCTCTGGCCTTGGGCCCCTCATTTGTAAACTGAGGGATTCTGATGAGATGAACTCAAAGCCTATTCAACTAGGGCTTTACTTAGGAGTTAAGGTTTGCAATTTTATTTTAAAAGATTCTCTACGTGATAGTACTCTAGTTTAAACTCTTCAGAGCAGAGGGCAGCACCCACAAACTAAGATCCACTCTCAACTTGAACCTGGCAGCCCAGTTTTCTAATAGCAGGCATATTGTTGGGTTCAGGAACTGCAGTTTAAAATAGAATACCACCAGGATATGCAGGGAGATCTCAGGGAAACCCACTAAAAAGAATCTCAAGTTCAAAGGAGCCTGTTTTTAGTGGTCACAAAGTCAGAGCATCCACTCTAAACCCGTCAATATTAGCAGAAATCTCACATCAGCACCAAAACCTATAAATAAATGGTTTCAGGATACAACCTAGGAACTGGGAAGATACAGTTGGAAGGAGGATTTTGTTCTTTCCTGACACTCATCTTCTCTTTACAATCCTGACCAGATAAAAAAGGTAAATCGATGTTATTTCCAGGAGAACACCAAACTTACCAGGGATGGAACGTTATCAGAAAGAAGGAGTAAGAGAATTCTTTTCATCTGTTGATTTATATTGAACCCTACGCCTTAGACAATTGGTGTCATTACCAAATAATTCTCAGCTGATGACTTAATTAAAGCTCTTCACTGGTTAGTTATTCTTCAGACACCAAATATCCAAGATCATGCATTTAATTTATAGAGAGGCTTAAAGTAAATGGTACAAGTCATTAATTTCACACTGCAAATGATCTATAAATTAAAGAGGAATGCTAGGTAGTATATATGTACACAAGAAAATTAACAACTCAAACGGTTGGCTGTTATTTCAGCCATGGATTCTCCAGAAATAATTCTTCAGCAATTTGGCATCATTTTATCACAGTAGTTTTGATAAATAAATTATTAATGCAGAACACATTTATTTAAAAAGTGTTAAATATTTATTCTGTATTCATTGATCATCCACAGCATGTCAGCTATTATACAAAACAAAAAGAAGGTAGACTCAGCTCTATCTAGTCTTAGATGCCACAAATTCCAAACAAATACTACAATGTATACTATATATGCCTCCACCAAAGTTGTCCTGTATCTCACCTTGGCTATGAGGTCGCCCTGGATTTTTTTAAATGATGCTAATAGAGGAAAAATCAATCAGATCTTGACAAACTAAGAAGCCTTCAAATGGGTTTGTGGTATCATATGATGGACATTGATATATGGTATTCATATGGTATGGTCATTTAAAAATCAGTCCAGTTGAGTTCCAAGAGGCAACTTGTTTCATTAGTTACTGGATGATCAAAATTTTGGCCACAGTATATCTGGAAATCCATCTGCTAAGTTGCAGAACATTTGTGATGAGGCAGCCAGGTGAAACACAGTGGTAGGCTTGGAATCTGGAAGAGGTGAGTTCAAATCCAGTTCCATACTTTTACTAGTTGTTAACCGTAGGTTAACTTGACCTCTCTCTGACTCAGTTTCCTCACTTGTAAAATGTAAGGATAATAATAACACCGACCTCACAAGGTGGTTGTGAGGATCAAAATGAGATAACACATGGAAGGTGCTTGCAGTGGCAGCATGCTTATTAAGGAAAGGATAGATCTTTTCAGTTTTGAAGTGTACTATTGATACAGTATGGTGGTGCAATGGCTAGAGCAGAGCACTGGGCCTGGAGGCAGGAAGACCTGAGTTCAAATTTTACTTCAGATAATTATTAGCTGTGTAACCCTGGGCAACTCACCTAATCCTATCTGCCTCAGTTTCCTCATCTGTAAAATGAGCTGGAGAAGGAAATGACAAACCATTCCAGTATCTCTGACAACAAAAACTCCCTCAAATGGGGTCACAAAGAATCAGAGGCAACTGAAATTACTGAACAACAATGTGGACAATTAACACAGTATATAGGAGACTCTGTGGTGTATAATAGGGCTGGTCGTGGAGTCATAGAGACCTGGGTTCGATTCCTGTACCTGATATAAATAGTTTTGTGAGCATGGAGAGGAAAGAATACCTAAATGTAAATTCTGCCTCATACATTGACTTGCTGTGGGACCCTACACCAGTCATTTAAACTTTCTGCCTCAGTTTCTTCATCTTTAAAAGGGGATCATAAAAGCACCTAGCTCCCAGGTTAGCATGAGGGTAAAATAAGAACATATTTCTAAGGAAAGCTAGGTGGCGCAGTGGATAGAGTGCTGCATCTGGAGTTGGGAAGACATGAGTTTGAATTTGGCCTCAGACACTTTTTAGCTATGTGACCCTGGGAAAGCCACTTCACCCTGTTGGCCTCAGTTTCCTCATCTGTAAAATGAGATGGAGAAGGAAATAGCAAACCACTTCAGCGTCTTTGCCAAAAAAAAAAACAAAACTCTAAATGAGGTCACAAAGAGCTGGGCACAACTGAAATGATTGAACAACATTATTTGTAAAACACTATGGAAACCCTAAATGGCTATGGTAAATTCTAGTTATCAGCATCACTGTGCACATGGATCATACATAGATCTAGAGCTAACAGGTCATTTAGTATGATTTAGAGAGGAGAAAATGGTGCCAAAGTAGTGTCAGTGACCTGCTCCAAGTTACACCACTATTGTCAGGTGAGAAATTTCGCCTAGACCCTCGGACGCCAGAGTTAGTGGGCTTTCTACTGTTCAGATTGATCAGTCATTCTCACATCTCTTGTAGTTCTATTTTGTTAATTAGCTTACTAGACTGGATATGTGAGAAATGTTGCTAAATAAGACATTTGGGTCAGAGCCCCAGTGAAGGTTTTATAAGCAATCTAACCTTTATTATTAATCAAAATGTCAATTCAATCTAACAGATATTTATCAAGGGCCTACCACATGCAAGGTCTTACATTAGAAGCCCAGGGAAATAATGACAACAAAGAAACAGTTTCAATCTTCAAGCAGCTTCCATTCTACTAGAAATGGAAAATGAAATTAGAAACTAATATTTTCAATTCCCTTCTCCCTCTTAAGCAAAGTTCAATATTAACTCAATATTAGAATCTCCATAAATCATTGGCAATATGGAAATATATTATATTCTTGGAAGACAGAAATTAATTTGAGCCCACAGGAGATGAAATTATGGAAGTGAAATAATTCAATTCTCCATTAACCTTTAATCAAAGCAGTTCTCATTAAGTGAAGAAAACCTGCTTAGAGAATCATTAAAAAATGAAAAGGTTCTGATAGGGTATCTAGGACCAATATTTACAAGCACTCCGTGATATTAGGATATTCTAGGTGGTCAATCCCACCTGCCTGACAAAAAGTGAAATGAAGGGTTCTCTATCTTTTACTGAGTTCAGACTCTGGAGTTACCTGAATCTACGAAGATATAATGGAAGGTTATGATCTTTTGCAACGGAAGCCCTAGCTCTAAAGCTTTTCTTGATAACAAGCAAAACCCCAAAACAGAGAGACGGTAACAATAAGTTCTCACCTACATTCTGGAAATTTTAATTTATGAAACAAACAATAAGAAGAATAAATGAACATATCTTTCATATACAAAAAGGCATTACTGATCACCATCAGTTGTCTAACTGGTACAGTACACCAGTATGATCAATGCCACTCCTCCACTCAAAATCCTTCAATAGCTCCCCATTTTGTACTAAATGACGTTCAGATTCTTCTGATCGGCAGTTAAGACCCATCTACAAACTTGTTTTACCCTCCCTTTCCAATGACATCTTTCATTATTTCCCAAACTGCTCTCTGTCCACTGAACATGGACTATACATTCATACTCCCATGCATTTGCTCTGTTATAATGCTTAGTGTTCTGTCTCCTACTCCAAGTCAGTTGAATTCCTACTCATTCTTTAAAGGTCAATTTGCATACCACTTCCTAGAACAGAGATCCTTAATCTTTCCATGTGGCATGAACTTCTCAGGCAGTCTGGTTAAGCTTACAAACTCCTTCTCACCATATTTAAAAATATAAAATAAAATAGGATTACAAAGAAGACCAATGATGCTGAAATAGTTCGTTCTCTCTCAAAACATATGTGTATGTATGTATTATACATATACACATATATACATATATATTACATATTTAAGTATGTATGTATGTGTGCATGTATAAGGGACAGATAACTGGCACAGTGGATAAAGGGGTGGGCCTTGACTTAGGAAAATTCATCTTCCTGAGCTCAAATTTGGACTCAGATACTTACTAGCTGGTGACCCTGGGGAAGTCATTTGTTAATTTGTTTCTATTTCCTCTTCTGCAAAATGAGCTGGAGAAGGAAATGGCAAACCACTCCACTACTGGCCAAGAAAACCCCAAATTGGGTCACAAAGAGTCAGATACAACTGAAAAACTACAAAATGTCAACAACATGTATGTACACACACACACACACACACACACACACACACACCAAGGTTAAGAATTTCTTTCCTGTGGGAAGCCTTTTCTGCAACCCAAAGTGACTTATGGTTTATTTTGTAACTCTCTAAAGAACTTATATAATATTCATCACCAAAGTTCAAGTTGGCATCATCTCCTTACTCAACTGCAAGCTCTTTGAGGAGAATGTCTCCAGCTTAGCTAAACCTTGTGTCTCTCCCAGCAATGAACACAATTCTTCGGCACCCTAAGCACTTAATATAAGCATTCCCTTGTTCTTAGGCTGTTTCTATAATATAATGTAGACAGGTTAATGTGGGCTCTTTAGAGAACTGATCTGAGTAATTCAAATAAAGATACTATGATTGAATGTTATATAAAATAAATCATAGCCTTTATACAATCTGAATGTTTTTATAAATATTTAAGGGTCCTATTCCCTCTCTTTCCTTTCCTGTTCACATAGGCATATCAGAAAATCAACCTAAAATAGAAAATGATACTTTTGTTTCCTAAAGTCCTATTTTGATGCTTTATCTTAGCCTGAAATTGACCCTAGATTTTTCACAATTATGCAATGCAGCCCAAACTCTAAGAGATGCTTTCAATATGGCTAAGTTTAGGAATATGCTTCAGATGTGAACTGACCAATTGGAGAAGATCATGACCAAGAAAAAAAAGTCAGCCAAGAGGATCATATTTCTTTATAATTATTATTATTTTTTTTGGCCAGAGTAGCTGATGAGATCATGTACCAAGGCATGAAGAGGTTGCATGCTTCATTGATACAACAATCAACGGATCTTAGAGTTAGAAGGACAAGGTTCCTACCTTAGTGATAATCCAGTCCAACCTCCTTATTTTATGAATTAGTAAACTAAAGTCTAGTGATTTTAAGTAAATGAGCTGAGGTCACAGGCTGCAAAGAGAAAAGCAAGGATTTAAATCTAGGTCTTCTGACTGCAAATTTAGTTTTCAGTCTACCATGATGAGAAACAAAATATCCATGACAAAATCATGGCTTTTAGGAAAAAAGCATTGGAGTTATTTATTTACCTGTCTTATATCCCCTACCAGACTATAAAAAAGGGCAGCTACATGATGCAATATATAGAGCACTGGGCTTAGAAGCAGGAAAATTCATCTCCATGAGGTCAAACCTAGGCTCAGACACTTACTAGCTCTGTGAGTAATCATGTGACCTTGTTTGCCTCAGTTTTCTTATCTGTAAAATGATCTGGAGAAGCTATAAAATGGAGCAGGAAATGGACAAGACCTCCCATATTTTTGCCAAGAAAAGCCCAAAATGGATTCATAAAGAGCCTGACATGACTGAATAACAATAAAAGACTATAAAATCCTTGAGGGCAGGCATTTTTTTTTTTTTTTTTGCTTTTTGCAGGGCAGTTGGGGTTAAGTGACTTGCCCAAGGTTACATGGTTAATTTTTGTTTCAAGTGTCTACGGCCAAATTTGAAATCAAGTCCTCCTGACTCCAGGGCCAGTGCTCTATTCAGAGGGCAGACATTTTGACACATATCATCATGGCACCTCTCAGACTGTGCTTAGCAAATATTTGATAAATTGACTTGAAATACAAGTGGAAGTGTTCAAGTTCCCTGGCATGCTGTTCTGCAAGGAATGGGAGGATTTATAATATCCCAAGCTGTTTTAGCCCTAAAAGCATCCCTCCTTCAGACTGGCACAGAGCAAAAACTCAGAGGAGGGAGCAGCAATGTCTGTCATACAGACAGGACTTTGGGACTCTGCCCAAAGCTACCATTGGTTAATGAGAAAGTACAGAAGTAAAATCTTCTAGAAATCTGAAAGCTCTGCAAACAACACTATCCCGAGGGCTGTGAAGAACAAAACTTACTTAAGACCTGGCACCTGGCTTTGAAAAGTTCTATGAACTAGAAGTTCATGGTTCTAGAGCTGAAAGAAATGTCAGGTCATTTAGTCCAAGATCCTCATTTTACAGGGGTAGAAACTGAGAACCAGGGACATGAAGTAACTTGCCCAAAGTATATAGTAAACATCAGAGGCAACTCAAGTCCTCTGACTACATGTTCAACATTCTTTCCCATGTACTATGCTGACTCTAATAAACTACTGAAGATAAGACATGGTTATGTGGAATTATTAGAGGATGGGATAATACATTATTAAGTGCAGAATTGTAGGATACAAACAAGAATCGAAAGAAGAATGTCTAAAAATGAGAAAAAATAGTGTGGCTTGGAGTTATCAGGGAAAACTTTAAGAAAAGGCTAGAGTTAGGATTAGGGCAATATTAGAACCAGAGGCATGAATCCCTTGTGTAATACAGTTTTTATTTCAATGCATTTAATTTTAACTAATCACTATAGATTAAAATAATAGATTAAATAAAATCAAGGCATTTTCTATTTGTGGTACAATTTAAATAGCTTTGGTTGAATTTTTAAAAAGTTGACCCAGAGATTTCAAAAGCTATCTGCTCTAGCTTCAAAACATGGAAAGTTATAAAGTCAAACAATAGCCACAAACCTCCAACTGGTCGTGTCAAATGGGAGGGGCTGAACAGGGACCCAGCAAAGATACTCTGGACAGGGTCATCAGAGAGCCAGGCTAACTCATACCAAATAGTCTCATTACCAGAAGACAAGTCAACAAGCGGTAAATCCTGTTGGCTGTAGCAGGTCATGAAATAGCTCACTTGGGTTTAGAAGAAGAGCTTTTAGCTTTTTTGTATCGTATGTACCCCTGTGGCAGTCTGGTGAAGTCCAAAGGCTTAGCAGAATAATGTTTTTAAGTAAGTGTAGGAAATGCTTGATTTTACTGAAAATAAAGATGTGTTTTTCCAATTCGGGTTCATAGGATCCCTGAAATCTATCCACTGACCTCCTTATGGGTCACGGACCCCATGTTTAAAAATAGTGTAACCTGCATTAGGAGAAAGTATGAGCACACAGACAATAAACATGAATCTGATGAAGTATCAAATTTTTAGTATTACTTTGATCCAAATGTGGTTCCATCAAAGACTCCAGCTCTACCCAACAAAGATTACAATTTCTCTATTGCTTCTAATTAAGTGATTCTTATCCATACAATTTAATAAATAAATGATCTACAAATCATAGAATTATATATTTAGAATTCATCTAGATGATCTAGCACACTTCTAGTTCAAACTTTAATTTTATAAATATTAAGACTGTGGTTTAAGTGCATTTTCCAAACTCACCAGTTGTAAATAGGCTAGGTAGGACATGAATCAAGATTATCTGACTCCAAATCCAATCTTTTCTCCATTACAGAGAGAACTCTCCAAAACTCTGGAGGAACTCTAGGGACCATAACGACCCATAGTGTATCTCTGTCTCTCTCTCTCTCTCTCTCTCTCTGTCTCTCTGTCTCTCTCTGTCTCTCTCTGTCTCTCTCTCTGTCTCTCTCTCTCTCTCTGTCTCTCTCTCTCTCTCTCTCTCTCTCTCTGGTTTTTGGAGGGCAATTGGGGTTAAGTGACCTGCCCAAAGTCACACTAGCCATGTGTGTCAAATGTCTCAACCCGGATTTGAACTCAGGTCCTCCTGACTCCAGAGCTGGTGCTCTATTCACTGCATCACCTAGCCGCCCCTCCATCTCTTCTTCTGATTACACACATTTTGAATAAAGTACTTTGGTCATTTGCTGAAGAAAGTCTTTGTTGGGGCTGTGTCATAGTCCCCCGGAACACATGACATCTGACTAATTTTCTCTCTCTCTCTCTCTCTCTCTCTCTCTCTCTCTCTCTCTCTCTGTCTCTCTCCATCTGCCTCTGTCTCTGTCTCTCTCACTCTCTCCCTTTTTAAGTTATTTGACAAATTTGCTTCTTCCAACAGCATGATTTCTAGTCATACATTGGTCTCAAAGACATAGGCTATGTCAACATGTATTTTAAAAGTGTTGAATGTACCATCCAATTTCCTAAGTGCAATTCCTCTCAACCTCTTCTTACTAATTCTCAATTCTGAAGCCAATTCATTATCCTCAGTTTAAGTATTCATGTAAGATGTATGTTGGTCTTACCTGAGGAGCTGGCTGCCCAGATATGTTCTACTGCCTAGAAATAAGCATTTTTTATTCATTTGTGTGTGTGTGTGATCACATATATCACTCTCTTAAAGTCCTACTGATTTCACCAAGTAGATTTTTGTGGTACTCAATAAAATTAGCACAACGACATCTCTGAATTGGGAGAAACTCATAATTGATAGGTAATACTTTTGGCTTGACTCTCTGAAACTTATCTTCCATCATGCACATGCATGTGTGTGCGTACACACTCACTCACACATACACACATACACACTTACAC
>NW_027185777.1:11527091-11589225 GCF_028583685.1 Petaurus breviceps papuanus | reverse complement strand
TCCAGCTTCAGACACTTAGTGCATACACACAAAAAATAACCTAGCCATGTAACCTTGGGCAAGTTACTTAACCCCGACTGCCCTCCAAAAAGCAAAAAATAAAAATAAAGCAAATGGAAGCTTTTAAAAAAAATAATCAGAAGATTAACTCTTTCTACAGGCACAAGATACAGCTATCCTGTATAATTTTGACATGTGTAGAAGTTACTATGTTTGGAGAAAGCCTTTGAGATTATATTTTAGTCTACTATGATTAGACTTGTTCATTTGAATAAGAAGAGGAGGAAGAGAAGGAGGAGGAGAAAGAGATGGAGGAAGAGGAGAAGAAGAAGGAAGAAGACTAATATTTATATAGCACAAAGTTTGGAAAGTGCTGTACATCTCACCTCCATTTGTCCTCTCAATAACCCTGTGTGGTATCTCCATTTTACAGATAAGGAAATTAAGGGTGGGAAATTAAATGCTTTGCACAGCATCACACATAATGAGTAGCTGAATCTGAACTCCAGATGCATTGACTCCAAGTTCCATGCTTTTGCCTGCTGCACCACCTGGTTTCTAATGGGAGGAAGGTATAAAGAACTTTTTTCAGGTATGATGTAAGGAAAAACTATGTGAAAGTTGTGAGTTCCCTCACCTTAGAGACCTTTAAGCAGAGTCTGGAAGAGCATTCATCAGGTAGAAAAGGAAACTCTTAATTAGGTATGGGTTGGACTGGATAGCCATTGAAACTCTACAATTCTGTGTTTCTATGAACCTGTACTTCTTAAATCAATTACTTTAGGACAGCAACAACAACCACAAAATTTATGTGGAGCAGAGTTATTTTATTATATTCTGTAAGCCTCTTAGTCATTGGATGACTATAAAAATGTGGTCTACTACAGAATAATTATTTGTGAGAACCTGCAGGCTATTTGTTATTACTGTGAAAAGCACTAAAGAATAGGAGTTTTCAACAAAAAAAATAAGCACTCCCCAAACTGCTGACTTCACAAAGTTTAAAGAAACCATGAATTTCTACAGGTAAGCCATGAAAAGTTACTTCAATTATGATACACATTTTTCGGATGGCTTTTTGGAGCACGATGTGGTACATATTTTCTTGATTCACTAGTTTTGACATGATTATTCTGATAAAAATATTCATTTGAAGTGTGTTTCCAAATTATTCTTTTAAATTTGATCATATTGGGGCAGCTAGGTGGCACAGTGAATAGAGCACCAGCCCTGGAGTAAGAAGGACCTGAGTTCATATCCAGCTTTAGACACTTGACACTCTTACTAGATGTGTGACTTTGGGCAAGTCACTTAACCCCGATTGCCCTCCAAAGACCAAAAAAAAAAATTGATCATATTTAAAAGAAGGCTCAAGTATGTTTACACTCCAAAGAGACCACAGAACAAGAAAAGGAGCAATAGGTAGAAAAATATTTATAGCAGCTCTTTTCACGTTGGGAAAGAATTAGAAACTGAGAGGGTCCCCATCAATTGGGGAATGGCTGAAAAAATTTTGGTATAAGATGATGAAATACTATTTTTCTATAAGAAATAATAAATGGGATGGTTTTAGAAAAATGTGGTACTACTTTTCTCTTTTTAATTAAACTTTCATTTATTTGTTTTTAGTTTGCAACATTCATTTCCACAAGATTTTGAGTTACAAATTTTCTACCCATCTTTCCCCTACACCGTACCCGCAAGATAGCTAGTCTAATGAATACCCCCTTCCCCCAATCTGCTCTCTCTTATATCCTCCCCCATGCCCTCCCCCTAACTTTCTAGTAGGGCAAGATGGATTTCTATACCCCAGGGCCTGCATATCTTATTTCCCAGTTGCACATAAAAAGCAATTTTTTTAACATTTGTTTTCAAAACTTGGATTTCCAGATTCTTCCCCTTCTTCCCTCCTCACCCACTCCCACTGGGAAGACAAGCAATTCAATATAGGTTGTACATGTGTAGTTACGCAGAACATTTCCATAGTAGTTTTATTTTGAAAGGCTAACTATTATTTCCCTCCACTCTATCCTGCCTCACATTTATTCTATTTTGCAATTTGATCCTGCCCCTTTTCAAACATATGTGCTTCTAACTATCCTCTCCCCCAATCTGCCCTCCCTTCTATCATCCCCCCTCTTATCCCCTTCCCCCCAACTTTCCTGTAAGATACCCAACTGAGTGTGTATGTTATTCCCTCCCTTCTATTATTCCCTCCTTAAGCCAGATTCAATGAGAGTAAGGTTGAGCCATTCCCTTTCACCTTCCTGCTCTTCCCCTCCATTTTAACAGTTTTCTCTTACCACTTTTATATAATTTACCCTCTTCTATCTCTCCCTATCTCCTTCTCCAATTATATTCTTAATTTTATTTTTTAGATATCATCCCTTCCTATAGAACTGATCCTGTGTCCTCTGTCTATATATATAGGTACACATATATATATACACACTCGCATATGTATTTATACACATATACCCTCCTATACATATATGTATACATATATGTATGTACACATATATGTATGCATATATGTGTGTGTACATACACATATGTATGTATGTATACATATAGATATATATTCCCTTCAACTATCCTCATACTGAGAAAAGTTTCATGAATTGCAATTATTGTTTTTCCATGTAGGAATATAAATAGTTCCACTTTAATAAGTTCCTTATGATTTCTTTTTCCTGTTTACCTTCTCATGCTTCTTGTATTTACAAGTCAAATTTTCTTTTCAACTCTGGTTCTTTCATCAAGAATGCTTGAAAGTCCTCTATTTCATTAAATGACCATATTTACCCCTGAAGCCTTATACTCAGTTTTTCTGGGTAGGTGATTCTTGGGTTTAATTCTAGCTCCTTTGACCTCTGGGATATCATATTCCAAGCCCTTCAATCTCTTAATGTAGAAGCTGCTAGATCTTATGTTATCCTGATTGTGTTTTCACAATACTCAATTTTTTTCTTCCTGAGGGCTTGTAATATTTTCTCCTTGACCTGGGGACACTGGAATTTGGCTATGATATTCCTAGCAGTTTTCTTTTCAGGATCTTTTTCAAGAGGTGATCAGTGAATCCTTTCAATTTCTATTTTTTCCCTCTGGTTCTAGAATATCAGGGCAATTTTCCATGAGAATTTCTTGAGGGGCGGCCAGGTGGCTCATTAAGTAAGAGTACCAGCCCCAGTGTCGGGATGACCTGGGGATCGAATCCGGGCTCAGACACTTAGCACCACACCCAGAAACACCTGGCCGTGTAACCTTGAGCAAGTTACTTAACCTCGATTGCTTAAAAAAAAGGAGAAGAAGAAGAAGAAGAAGAGGAAGAGAATTTCTTGAAGGATGACTTCTAGGCTCTTTTTTTTATCTTGACTCTCAGGTAGTCCAATAATTTTTAAATTATCTTTCCTGGATCTATTATCCAGATCAGTGGTTTTTCCAATGAAAAACCTGCCTTCTATTTTTTTTTTCATTTGTTTGGATCTGTTTTATAGTATCTTGATTTCTAATAAAGTCATTAGCTTCCATTTACTCCAATCTAATTTTGAAGGAATTATTCTCTTCAGTGAATTTTTGAAATCCCTTTTCCATCTGGCCAATTTGGCTTTTTAAGGTATTCTTCTCATTGTCTTTCTGGGCCCCTTTTGCCATTTGTCTATTTTTTAAGGTACTATTTTCTTCAGTATTTTTATTTTGGTTCTCTGTTAGCAGGCTGTTGACTCATTTTCATGATTTTCCTGCATCATTCTCATTTATCTTCCCAATTTTTCCTCCACTTCTATTACTTGGTTTTCAAAATCATTCTTGAGCTCCTCAATGGCCTCTAATCAGTTCATATTTTTCTTGGGAGCTTTTGATGCAGGAGTTTTGACTTTGTTGTCTTATTCTGGTTCCATGTATTAATCCTTTTTGTCCCCAGAACTGGATTCTATGGTCTGATTGTGCTTCCTCTGCTCGTTCATCTTGCCAGCTAATTATTTGACTTTTGAGCTCTTTGCCATGGTAGAACTCTGCTTCCAGAGTGGAGATATGTCCTAAATTGCTGGGGTTTGAGCATTTGCTACTGGAAATGTTGTCAGAGGTCTGAGGAGGGCACCCTCTCTACAACAACCACATGAACTGGCCCACTGGCATTCCTCACCCCAGGACCACCACCCCAGACTGCGACCCAAATCCAAACAGGTCAAAGCAAGAGTGATTATACTCTGAATGGTCACATGGTCCCCCTACAATCTACATGCCAAGAGCTCAGGAGGCAGCCACAGCAACTGCAGCCACCACACCTCTGCCACCTCTCACCCTGGGGGCAGGGGTTGAACCATGCTCTGGCATCACCCAGCTCCAACAGAGTTCCCTACTGACCTTTTACTTTGTCTTTGGCATTTATGAAGAAATCTGGAAATCGTGATGGCTGCAGGTTATTCACTTTCTTGAAATCTGCTCTGGCTGGTCAGTGCTGCGGGTTGGGGACACCCCAGGTCTGAGCTTGTAGCTCCCAGTGGGGTGCAATGGACCCTTTCTGTCGGCCTGCCAAGCTGCCTTCTGTGGGAGATTTGTTTCTCTCTGTCACTTTGTGGGTTCTGTAGCTCTAAAATTTGTTTAGTATCATATTTTACAGGTATTGGAGGTGGTTGGTGTGGGAGCTTAAGAAAGTTCCTGCTTTTACTTTGCCATCTTAGCTCCACCCCCCAGTAATACTTTTCTGAACTGATGCAAAGTAGAGTGAGCAGAACCAAGAAAATACTTTATACAATGACAACAATTCTGTAAAGATAAGCAACTCTTAAAGATTTAAGACAGGAACAAGACAGTGTCAAAATAATGACCAACTAATGACAGTTCCAGAGGATTCATGATGCAATAAGGTATTTGCCTTCAGATGGAAAGCTGATGGATTCAGAATGACTAAAGCATATTTTCTTCTCTTTCTTTTTTTTCAGACATGACTAATGAGGAAATTTTATTTGTTAGACTATATGTATTGGTAAAAAGTTCTTTTTCTTACTTCATTAACATGTGGGAGAGAGGAGGTAAAAAGTAGAGAATTCAGAATAGAAGGTAAAATAAAATTGAATTTTTAAATGATAGATAAGGCCTTTCTTATGAAATTATCAATATTTATGATCTTCCCATGGCATAAATTTTAGACAGTCTTTAATGGAAGAAAGGAAGAGGTGGAGACAGAGTAAGATCAAAATGAATTATTTTAAAATAGATCAACATAAAACTTTGAGATATTGAACAGAACACAAAAAGTTCACTAGAATGATGGTTATTTTTCATTCCTGTGAAAATAATGATTTTTTTTTTCATAAAGGTGAGAAAGATTTGTTTCACTGACTTTTCTGCTAATATCCCTGGAGGTTAAATATCAAATGTCTTTACTGGAATAAGAAATAAGTTAAACATCCATAAATGGATAAAAAAAAATGCTTGAAGATTCCTGTGAATGCATGTGGCAAAGTCATTTGCATAGACAAACAATGACAAATGACCTAACCAGTTCAGTCACAATTGGAACAACAGCAGATGGATGCACATTTATTGGATTCATTAAAATTTCCACATGTTTTATAAAATCAAATGCATTCATTTTGTATGTTTTTGTATTGGATTTTGCAGTGATTCACAAAGCCAAAAGTGACAAAAGAATAGCTTATCAAAATACAGAGTAAACCGCTATCTTCTAGTATAATGATCTTTATTTTTAAATCATCATGTACCCACTGAATTTGACCCAAGACAATTTGTTGTTCTTTTTAGGAGAAGCCCCTTCCATATAGACCCAGACACATACACACACTACACCCTTGGGCACACAGAATATATAATACAATGTACTAGGGATTTGGAAGAAATCACATTCACTTTTCAATTATGATTTCAATCCTAGCTGAAGCAGATGCTCAGTATTTTTTTTAGCCATATTACTCAAAAACATTTTAGACAAGAAAACAACCTGACACAAGTGTTCACAATCAGTTATTTCAATCCTCTTTACCATTTCACAAAACAATCATTGATAGAAACTGTGAATCTCACCTGGAAGGCAGCACAGGCAGAGATGAAAGAAAGCTCATAGTTTCCATACTAAAAAGGAATTTCCAGTATTCCTTAAAAAGTGGGAGATGTGGCAGGATTCAATCATTCTTTCTTTGAATTCCTACTATTTCTATTAAGGTTGAGGAATGAATGCTTTACTACTGTTTTATAAAGAAAAGTCTAATGAGTACTGTATAAGCTCATCGTCAATGTTCATCTCATGTATAGCTTATTTGGAGTTTACCATATTTTATTACAGATTTTTCCAAGACCATAGGAATGGCAGGTTCAGAAAATTCAGGAGCACTCTGTAAAGGTCCTACCACCATAATACTAGGAGGTCTCTACAACATTCAAAATCCCAGTGACAGAAGTCCTCAGAGGACAGGACTGTCCACCATGCAATGATTCAGCATAATAAAGCTTTGCAAAATGTGCAAACTAGAGTTCAATAGCCCTCAGATAAGTTTTTTCAATGATAAAAATGTTTTCTCTTCAAAATAGTTGCAATAGAGTAACTAAAGAAAACAGAATGATGTAGTGAACAGTGAACAAGCCTCGGAGTCATGAAGGCCTGGGTTCAAGTCTCAACTGACATAATGAAAGGTATGATCCTGGGCACTTATCCTTGCTGTGTTCTAGGCAGTTCTCTGAGACTTTAAGTCACAGAGAAGGTGCTAATGTATTGGCGGAAGGATTTTCCTCACCTGGGATTTTTCTCTATCAAGGACATAAGAGGTCGAGACCCTATCTGTTCTAGTAACTAGAATGAGTAAAATACCCTTAACTCATTTCTCATTTCAGAGTTACTTTGAATTCTATGAAGTCTAGGCAATGCATCAAAACCCTTCCTTTCCCAGAATGCAATACACCTTTGCTTGTTAAGGGTTCATTTCTGAAATTGAACAAAATACTTTTAAATACCCTTTCCCTCTAACAGCATCTATTGTTTCTTGCATAAATACCATTCCTGTGGCACCAAAATACTGCCTAACTCTAAACTGGTCAAGTCTACACCTTAGGGCTAGATTCTCTAGCCATGTAACTTAATGGGTTGCCATTCTTCAGACTCATCTAACTAAGGTTTAAGAGAGTAGTCTTTAGCCTCAGTCATTTAGTTAGAAACCACAAGGGCTTCCATGAATATAACAAAATATAACCTGATGGCTCCAAAAAAATTAAGTTGCTTTGAAGATCCACTAGATCTACCTCTCCATAGTCAAATAAATCTACTAGCTTAGCTCTCCTAAATTTTTAGCATATTAACTACTCTCAGAATGCTGGGGAATAATATTAACCATTTCTCACAATTTTTCAGGGGAAATAACTTTCAGGATATTTGCTACTAAGTTCTCTAAAATTTCATTCAATGCAATTATAAAAGACTCTGTCACTTTGAAACAGATCTGACTTGTATCAAATTCTCCCACTTCATGAGTTAGACTAATGGAGTCAGTTAAGGTTTTTTCTTACAGTTGCTGCCATTTTGCAAATCAATGTGATCATTTACTTAATGGTTCCTCAAAGGTATCAGAAATATATTAAATCCTGGACAAGTGAGAATAATGGTTTAGTAATCAGTTTTATCATAGACCTTTCCACCTCCAGGCTCCTAGACAAAGTGGTATTGGGGGGGGGGGTGGCCAGGGACACTGAATTTGCAATTATAACATATGGGGTTCAAATCCCCTGACTCAGCAATATCAGGTGTGATCTGAACCCAATTATTTTTGTCTCAGTGGGCTTCAATTTTCTGATGTATAGAATGAGAGCTTTGGAGATCAGAGGGAACAAACTAGACATGACTAGGAGGTAGTTTAGGGCAATCCCTTCATTTTACAGATGAGAAAACTTGGGGCCCACAGAGGGTAAGTGACGTTTCCCATCACATAGTTAGTAAGCAGTAGAATTGGGAATGACATCCATCTCTAACTCCAAATAAGATGTTCTTTCCTGAAACAAGTCTTCCAAGTCTTTAAGATTCCTTTTAGCTCTAAATCCTATATCCTATGTTCTCTTGCCCTTAACACTTCTTTGTCCCACCTGAAATATAAGGAGATATACTGACAAACAGCATTCTATAGGCTTCTGCTCCATAGGCAGTACCTGAATGTGAGATCTCCATGCCTCCCCTCCCCTCTGCCTGCCTGCCTCGCCTCTCCTCCCCTCTGCCTTTCTACTAATGGGTCAGATTCCACTACTGATCAGCGTGGGTACTGTCACCTTTCCTTTTTCTGACTGGAATACTTCACCCCTCCTTTCTCTGGGTCACAATACCCAAAAGAGAAGGTATTTTAAAATATTTTTTGAATTCTCATTTCTGTTTATCTGATTCCTAGTTCATTTATAAATATTGGACTACTGGCCTATAACAGCACCTAGATAAAATGTGGTACACATATTGTCCCATTTCTAAAGTGGATCTAGAGAGATTAGTGCGCCCTTACTTAATAAAACTCATTACCTAGAAAAACTCTTTTAGTACAGCATGGAAGACTTATTTGCCCCGATAAAGTGGTTCATTCACCTGGGATTATCAAGTCAATGTGTCATTCTCCTGCCTATATCAACTTTGGATAGTATCACAGAATGAGATTCTGGATCCCCAGCCAATAGCAAGGAGAGAAAAGTGTTTCAAGGAGATTCTTCTCCTTTGGAGAGCATGAACTGCTTAAGAATACAGTCACTTAATGCTTGTTAAACTATACATTCCATTGGTCCAAACCAAAGGCTGCTATTGGCTATGGTCTTACTGACTGAAGTGGAAGATTTCTGGAAGAGAAAAATGCTTTGCATTCCAACATGCAGGAGCATAAGTCAGAACTTGTTAGTAATGATGCCCAAATACCTTAGACGATTCTGTAAATTAGTGTTTATGGAAGGGAACAGCTATTCCTTTCCTTAAATGACTAGGGCAATGGGAGCAGTTAGGCAGCACAGTGGATAGAGAGTCAGGCCTGGATTTGGGAAGACCTGAGTTCAGCTCTGGCCTGAGACACTGGGCATTTCACTTAACCTCTGTTTACCTTAGTTTCCTCATCTTTAAAATAGAGATGATAATAATATATTATGTATAACATTTTATACCTATATATTATGTATAATATGTTATATATCTCTATATTAGTAGTAGTTTTAATTCTTCTAATCCCACAGCAGCAAGGCTCACTTATTAAGAATTACTGGAGCTCTAGTTTGCCCTCTGACACTTTGATGTCATCTCTGATCATTAGAAGCAATAGCATATGAATAATTAAAAGTGACATTATCCATAAACGGGAATACAGGTGTATAGAAATGTCCCCAAAATAAAAATTATCCTTTCAGATGAAAAAATAATAAAAACATTAAAATAAAATGCAATTTTTAGAGAAAGGGACTTGATTTTTTATTTGATTGGTATAAAGACATGGGGGAGGCGTATTTGAGGTGAGTAGGAGAGGCTAGCTCACTTGATCAATACAGGTAGGGAGATGCTCCTCTACAATTTATCCCATGTTGACTTGCCTGGAGCAGAGAGAAGTTATGTGACTTGCCCAAGGTGACACACTCTTAGAAGAGACCTTAATTTAACCCCAGGTCAGCCTAGCTTTGGGGCCAGTTCACTATACTGCTACCCTGTCATTGAAATAGCTAAGGTTCAGCAAGTAATTTTAATGATTCACTAGAATATTCCTCTACCAAACATTGTTTTGAGACTTTATTATATTCATAATACTGTCTTAGGCACAGCAATATCAAGCATCTCAAAAATATATTGTCAAATCTAGACAGTACTCCCCAAAACGGGATTATGCTCTGGAACCTAATTTGTAAATTCCAAACTTAAATTTTACTGTGCAGAAGTAGAAATTATGTATCCCAAGAAACCATAATCTAAATAGTGACTAAATTCTAATGCCAGAACAGAAATAACGATTGAATTCAGTCTGCATTTGCCCTAGATCACTAGTACTGTAGTATAATGGGTGTGAGGGAAAGAGAGGAGGGGAGGGAATGGAAGGAAGATTAAGTCGGGAATAGATGAGAACTAGAGAGGGGTAGCCAATCCTGGAACAAAACACTTCCCACTTACCAGTAATTATATAAAGTCCTCCATTAGATTGTGAGGTCCTTGGGATCCGTAACTGTCCTTTACCTTTCTTTGTATTCCCAGACTTTAGTACAATGCCTAGGTACTTAATAAATGATTTGTTGACTGACAATTCTTCCAGCTCACTATTGATCTTAACAGTATTCTAGAACACTAATGTGATAGTTATGAATGGAATAAAAGTGAAAACTTCTCAGGTAACATTCCAGAAATCTGAACAGAATTGTCATAAAGTACCAAAGACTTAGTAACCTGAGCTGGGAATCTAGGAGCCTTGCCTTACTTCCCTGGTCATAAGTTGAAGTTTTTGTTAAGGCTAGCTAAGCATAGGAGGGGAAAGCACAGACCCTGCAAATTTTACCACAGGCCCAAATGTTCCAGACTTGTTTCCACTGACAAACATCTGACCTCTACAAATATAAAATTGGAACTCCTGTTGCAGAACTCCAGGCAAGTCACCATGTCCTAAAATACCCATGATTCATAAAATACTGTCTACTTTTATATGTATATTGATATTGTTAAGAATATTTATCTTCTGCTTTGATATCTAAATTGATACTGATGATGTATTTTGTCTGTTTCCATGTCCGGTAGACATGTACCTTCTGCTTTTTTATATTACTAACATTTTATCTGCAAACAACAGCAGATTTTTGTGGCTAAGATTGTGTGCCTCACTTCCTAATTAATGGAAACAGGACAGGACAAAGTGGGGGGGGAAGGGTGGTCTTTTGGGTATATAACCAAGCTTTGCATTTTGTATTTTGCCTCTCCTGCTAGACTGCCACTAGTAATGAGACTGACCTTCTTGCAAGAAGAAATAATTAAATAAATCCCCCCATCTCTACTTGGAGATATCTCTACTTATTTTATTTTGGGCAAGGGTCATTCTTGTCCCACACAGTTCTGACAAAGAAGTTAAGTATAATTTACTTTTCCCATAAATTACAAAACAGGTCTTAGATAGATTAAGTTAGATTAAATCACTCTACTGCTCAAAAAGACAAAAACAAATAAACAAAAATGTCAGTGGTTCTCTCCTGCTTACTAAATTAATCTCAATTTTGTTAGCCACTATTCAAGGCTCTTTAGAAGTGGGCTCACAAGATGGTGGAGTAGAAACAGGACCTCCACATGGCTCCGGCTCCCACCATCTCCAATTCTTGTAAAAGTGGACTTTGAACAAACTTTGGAACTACAGAACCCACAAAAATGACATAAAGAAGCTAACCTCCCACTGAGGACAGCCTAGGAGGCTGGCAGGAATCTGCCAGCGCAGTGCTCTGGTAGCTGAGCCCAGGCCCATGCAAGCTCAAGGTTTTAGCCCCAGGGAGGGCCTGACCAACCACTGGCTGGAGGACTTCAGATCACCAGCAGCTGTGGCTGTTTCCAGAATTATCAACACAAAGCAAAGGACAAAGTGAGAGGTCAGTGCAGTGTGGACTTTGGGATCCAGTAGTTGGGAGTGTGTTGGCTTTTGCCCATGGGGTAAGAAGCCGCTGAGGAGCTGAGGCCGTGCAGCCACCCCCATGTGACAGCTTCAGCTCCTGGCCTGCAGAGTGTAGGGGGATCAAGCAACCAGTCTGAGGGGTAATCCCTCTTGCTTTAACCTGCTTGGATCTGGATTGCAGTCTAGGGTGGAGGTCCTGGGGTGTGCAACCAGATTGCCAGAATGTATGGAGGCTTCAGAGAGGGCATCCAACTAATACCTTTGACAGCAGAGAAAACCCCAGCATTTGGGATGAAGCTCCCCTCTCTGGTGGCAGAGTCATACTATGGCAAAAAGCCCAAAAGTCAAATAATTGAGTTGCAACATGACCAGGCAAAGGAAGCAAAGCAAACAGAAGCTTCCAACATTAGACTCCTATTTTGGGGACAAAAGGGATCAAAGCATGGAACAGGAGGAAGACAGTGAAGTCAGAACTCCTGCACCAAAAGCTTCCAAGAATAATACAAGGTGGTTACAGGCCATAGAGGACCTTAAGAAGCAAATAAGAGAAGTGGAGGAAAAATTGGGAAGAGAAATGAGAACAATGCAAGAAAATTATGAAATGAGGGTCAACAGGCTGACTGAGGAAAATAACACCTTAAGAAATAGACTAACTCAAATGGCAAAAGAGGCTCAAAAAGGCAATGAGGAGAAGAATGCCTTAAAAAGCCGAATTTGCCAGATGGAAAAAGAATATCAAAAGCTCACTGAGGAGAATCATTCCTTCAGAATTAGATTGGAGCAAATGGAAGCTAGTGACTTTATGAGAAATCAAGATGCTGTTAAACAGATCCAAACAAATGAAAAATAGAAGGCAATGTGAAATATCTCATTGGAAAACCACTGACCTGGAAAACAGATCCAGGAGAGAGAATTTAAAAATTACTGGACTACCTGAAAGCCTTGATCAAAGAAAGAACCTAGAAATCATCCTCCAAGAAATTCTCAAGGAAAACTGCCCTGATGTTTTAGAACCAGAGGGCAAAATAGAGGTTGAAAGAATCCACCTATCACCTCCTGAAAAAGATCCCAAAAAGAAAACTCTTAGGAATACTATAGTTAGGTTCTGAAATTCCCAGATCAAGGAGAGAATATTAGAAGCAGCCAGGAAAAAAACAATTTGAATATTGTGGAAACACAATCAGGATAACACAGGATCTGGCAGCTTCTACGCTGAGGGACTGAAGGGCTTGGAATATGATATTCTGGAGGGCAAAGGAGCTGGTATTAAAACCAAGAATCACCTACCCAGAAAAACTGAGTATCATGTTTCAGGGGAAAATGTGGTCATTCAGTGGAATAGAGGACTATCAAGCATTCTTGATGAAAAAAAAAAAAAACCAGAGTTGAATAGAAAATTTGACATTCATATACAAGAAGCAAGAGAAACATCAGAAGGTAAACAGGGAAAAGAAATCATAAGGAACTTATCAAAGTTGAACTATTAATATTCCTACATGGAAAAATCAATAATTGTAACCTATGAAACTTTTCTCAGTATGAAAATAGTTGAAGGGAATATATATATATAGGAGGGTATATGGGTGAATGAATACATATGTGAATATGTGTATATATGTTTACAGGTATACATAGAGGGCACAGGACCAATTTAATAGGAAGGGATGATACTTAAAAAGTGAAATTAAGAGGTGAGAGAGGAATATAATGAGAGGAGATGGGGAGAAACAGAATGGGGTAAACTATCTCATATAGAAGAGGCAAGGGAAAATTGTTACAATGGAGGGGAAGAACAAGAAGGGAAAAGGGAATGGGTCAACTTTATTCTCATTGAATTTGGCTCAGGGAGGGAATGACATACACATTAAGTAGGGTATCTCACCCTCTAGGACAGTAGTGGGGAAGGGGATGAGAGGGGCGATGATGGAAGGGGCGATGATGGAAGGGAGGGCAGGCTTGGGGGGAGGGAAGTTGGAAGTACCCACTTTTGAAAAGGGACAGGATCAAAAAGAGAATAGAACAAGTGGGAGGTGGGATCAGAAGGAGGGAAATATAGTCAGTCTTTTTCCATATATCTACTACAGTAATGTTTTACATAGCTACACATGTAGAACCTATACTGAATTGCTTATCTTCCCAGTAAGGGTGGGTAACAAGGGAAGATTGGAATGAAATTGGAATTCAAATTTTAAAGTCAAATGTTTGAAATATATATATATATATATATATATATATATACTATTATTAACACTATTTTACATGTAATTGGGAAATAAGGTATACAAGCAATGGGGCATAGAGATCCACCATGCCCTACTTGTAAAGGCAAAGGGGGTATGGGAAAAGATATGGGAGAGAGCAGATTGGAGGAAGGGATATCCTGTGGGACCGCTAATTTTTGGCGGTGGGTAGGGGAAAAACAGGGAGAAAATTTGTAACTCAAAATCTGGAGGAAATGAATGATGTAAACCAGAAGTTAATAAAGCATTTGAAAAAAAAAATAGTGGGCTCAAATCCCCTTTCTAGACATGTTTCCACATACTCTAAACTATAGCCAGAATGAAGGACCCATCATTCTATCATTCTGCATCTGTGTTCCATTTCCCCCACTTATCAGCCCTTTATTCTACCTGAAATAACTTCCAATCACTCTTACCTATCAAAATCATTCATCTTTCAAATCCAGTGCAAATGCTATAACTTTGGAGATAAGTTATATGCAGATAACTTTGCAGATAACTTTGGAACAAATAATAAGTAAAGACTCTATGTTTACACACACACACACACACACACACACAAACACACACACACATACAATTACTCTGGTTAATTACTCTCTATATGTTCTAAATTCTGACTCTGTAGTCCTTCTCTGTTCCATTCCCTCCAACAAAAATGCCTTCCCCCTTCTTTAACCACCCAAAGCACTTTGCTGCTCTTACTCCGATGGTATTATTACACATTGCCCTGTAATTTATGTGTAAAACCTATAAACTCTTTCAAGTCTGTTAAATCCCTTAATTAGACACATTTTTTCAAGCTTAAAGCAATGCATTTCCCACAGTAGGTTCTCAATAAAGAAGTAAAGCATACCTAGGCAAGAGTTTCTGTTTTTTTTTCTTTCCAGGATAAATATAGAAGGCACTGACAAACTTTCTTATTCCTTTCAGAGGTAGGCACAGCTGAGTTTAGTTCTTAGTTAGCAAGAATAATTAATTTAAAATGATTGCCACCCCAGGGTGTGGTAGCCTCTCCCTTTCCACCTGCAGCCCCACCCAGGTAAGGCCCTACCTTGGCCAGGTCCTCCTGCTTTGCTGCTCCCTTTCCCCGTTGTTTTCTGGGTCAACCTCTCCTTACATGGGGCTTTGTCCTCTGAGGTATGTCTCCTAAATTGTATTTGTCTCAAAAAGTCAAAGATTCCCTCTGTGCTGCTTGGCCCAGGAGGCAGAATTTTCATTTACACAAGCTCTGAGGATAAATTCCACTTCTTTAAATGAGAAATGGTCTGACAGGTCCTGAAGGACAGTCTGAAGGACTTGGGGAGCAAGATGAGAAAGTTTGTGGGCGTGGCCAATGTGGGGATTTGTTTTGGCTTATTATATACATTTGTTTCAAGGGTTTGTTTTTTTCTCCCTTCACCCTCCCCCCCAATTTAGAATGGGGCTGTGGGAGGAAAGAAAAATATTTTTCTTCTTTGGAAAAAAAAATGTAATTTAATTTAAAGAAAAATAAATTAAAAATATTTTTAAAAGCAAATAGACATGTTCTTTTATCTAGAAATTGCTTACAATCAGGAGGAAAGATAATAATAAGACAGGACAAAAGAGATAATTAGAACTGAAATCAACACAAAAGTAAAATGAGACAAAAAAAACCCACAGAAAAGTAGTCTGTGTGGGGAACTTCAACAACAGAAGAAGAGAAAATTTATTTAAGAATTATTCGGACAACAAAGAAGGGGAAAGGCTTTTTCAGCTATGAATATTGAATCACAATCACCTGACTTGTAAATCAATTGTGATCATTTATAGCTCAGCAACTAGAGGCAGCTAGATGGCCCAGCTGATAGTATTATTGATCATTAAACCTGGCAGTGTGGAAAATGTGAGTCTGAATCCTGCCTCAGATATTAACTGTATGACTCTGAACAAGTTACTTAACCTCACTCAGTCTCAGTTTCCTCCTTTGAAAAGTGGGGATATCAAAAGCTTCTACTTCACAAGGTTCTTGAGAGGATCCAATGAATTAACAGATGTAAAGTGTTTTGCAAAACTTTAAGCTATCTCTATCCACATGCTCACATATTCAAGTAGATATATTTTGTTGTATAGTTTTTCAGTCATGTGCTACTCTGATGCCCCCCCTTTTTTGCGGGGGGGGGTTGCTTAGGAAAGACACAATAATGTTTGCCATTTCCTTTCCATGCTCATTTTTACAGATGAGGTAACTCAAGAAAACAGTGTTAAGTGACTTACCCAGGGTGATGCAACTATATATATATATATATATATATATATATATATATATATATATAAAGAGAGAATCTACCTATATATGTATGTATGCATGTACATAGGCATATAAACACATACATATATGCACACATATATAGATACACATATATACCTACACACACATAGACATATATTTGCTAGGTATATAATACTTCAATAATACATGATTTTATCAACATAGGCACTGTTCTCCCAAAGCAGCCTGTTCTCTTTCTACACTTTAGAAGACAATCTTCACTGCTTTATGTGGCTAGTGTCCTACTTTCCAGTAAGGAACCTCTCTATGAGAATCAAGGCTGGCCCTCCAAAGACATATTCAATCAGTCTCACAAGGCTTATACTCAAAACTCTAAATCCAATTTGATAGAACTGGCCAGAACTTGTACTGTTCTAGTATACCCTTTGAAAATGAAGGGTCATCTCCTGCCACAATGAGTCATCAGAATAAGATTTTAATGGACTAGAACTAATTTAATGCTAGATAAATGAGGTCACTCCGTACTCCACTCCATTTTTGCTACAAATATAGACAGAGGGAAAGAACTCAAGGAATGGAGTCAGGGAATAATGATGGAAATGAAGAAAAGGAGAGTATCACATGGGTGAGGAAAGGCTGATGGAACTCGTTTTGCTTAGCCTAGACAGAAGAAAACACAGAGATAGATTCCTAATAGTTTCCTAGTACATGAAGGTTGCAGGTGAACAACTATTTCCAAGGACAGAAATAAGAGGAAATTGATTTAAATAATAGGTAGAATTCAATCCAGATACCACAAAGATCTTTCTTAATTACAATCATGAGACACTGGAATACATTACACAGAAAGATTTGCATCTCCGCTGGATTTTTCTTTTTAAGGGTGGATAATTCTCCATTTTTAACTACTTATGTTAAAGTGATCATCTGAAGCTGGGGCTACTGAGTTTCTCTAATTTGCAAGATGTTCTCTTCATGAAGAATTTAATTTCAGAAAGGGCTGTCTGTAAATGCAAGTAGCTGCACTTCTGACTTTTTATATTCATTTATTTATTTATTCAAATCTTTTTGAAGGCTTACAATGTGCAGCCACCACTAGTCTTCTTCCTTCTGGCGGCATCAATGTTACGTATGTTCCTGGGAAGTTCAGGTTGGGGAAGGTACTACCAAAGAGGGAGCTGTTGAGTACAGGTTCGGGAAGTGACGACATCTTTCATCTGAAGACCAGGCTAGCTAAATCCAGAGTGAATCATCAATAGAAGATTGACCATCAAGGGAAGAGTGCATGTCTGTTTGTGTGCATTTTTGTGCCTATGTGTGTGTGTGTGTCCATTGGATAGAGGATGTATGAGCATGCAAACACACAAAAATCTTTTGAATAATCAAAGAATACTATGTGTAAGGCAGTTTGCTGAATCTTATCTAACTAATCTATCATCTTTCTATCAGCTATTATATATATATACACATGCATGTATGTGTATGTATGTCTATATATAGATATATAGACACATATATACACATATACATAGTCATATTTTTGAATGGGGGTTAAAAAAGAATATAGTAAGAAAGAAATTGGGCAGCTATATAACACAGTGGATAGAATGCTGGGTCTGGAGTCAGGAAAAGTCATCTTGAGTTCAAATTTGACCTTAGACACTTAGTAGTGGTGTGACCCTGGGCAAGTCCTTTAGACCTGTTTACTCAGTTTCCTCATCTGTAAAAATGAACCGAAGAAGGAAATAGCAAACCACTCCAATATCTTTGCCAAAAAAACCCAATGAGGTCACGGAGAGTTTGACACGACTGAAAAAGGCTCAACAAGAAAAGGAAGAAATCAGTGCATCTCAAGACAGGCAAAAGTACATTAATGATATCTAGCCAGACTTTGCCACCTTAGTTTTTTCCCATTAATTCCTTTTTTTCCCTTGCTATTTGAACTCTAGCATCTTCTCTAGAGAAATCAATTTAATGAATGGTCTTATTATTATCAGACAATACTGCTTATTGGATTATAAATCATTGTGTAGGAATTAAATCTTTTGTGTTTCATGCCCTTTGAAATGCTATTCTGATTTATTAGTGCTCCAGAAATAAAAGTAATAACACATTTTTCCCCCCACTGGCTTGGTTAAGTTAGACCTTTGTCTTTAGGTCTCTTGGTTTGTTCCTGAATATTTCCCAATCCCTGACATCTCACGAGTTCACATTAAGCACAAACCCACTACACAGTTGGCAATCTCCCACATTGCTTAGGTCCTCCATCTCTGGTATGGCTATACTCTTAAGTGACCAAGATTTAATGTGACAGAAGAGTCTAGAACACATATGAGTCCATGGGATGAAGAAGGAGGAAGCTAAGCCAAAAGTAAGGGAAAAAAATGGGTCCAACCTAAATTCCATATTTTTGTTTTACTAGGAGCAAATCCACGTCTGTTACCATCCCAGAACAGCAACACAGCAAGAAGATTTAAGATCAAACTGCAATGTGGTAGCTAACAAATCTGTTTTCCTTCTTTTGCAAACCTCTGAATTAAAAGCGTTTCTGCAAACCAAAGACTGAACCAAGCTGGTTGTTTTCTTGCAGAGACTTTGTGCTCTCTAGAAAATGATAGTGTCATCTGCACAATGACTTTGGAATCATGAATATTTTGGTTTTTGTTTTTTTACTAAATGTCAGGAATTAACAACAGATGTTGAAAAGATAATGATCGCTAAATAACAAAGATTAAGAAATAAAACAGACTGTCAGTTTATTTTATATGAAAGACACAGCTTGGATCAGTATGTATGTAAGAATTGAGCATGTAGAAGGCAGCCACAAATTGTGTTAATATTGAGGTCAATAGAGATTTTAAAATAACCTACATTTTAAGCCACCAGTGGAAAAAAAATACATAAAACTATCTTTTTTTGTAGGGACGACAGTGTGAAAAGTTGACAAGTACACTTTTTTTTTTAATGCAGCTCTCTTTCTGGAAGTTCATAATAATTATCTAAGTAGCAAACTTTAATGAGAATCCTAAATCCAGGGGGTTTAACTCTGTCCCCAGCAACCCAAAGATGTCCTTTGAACATGTTTTTAATGAGGCCAGATGACATTTTCTGTGTGTCTTTTAAATTGAGTCTCACCTGAGATTACTACTGCAGGTGATGTCCAACTAAAAGTGTATTGCTAATGGGAAAACACAGACAGAACATGTTATCACATCTACAGGTCATTACTCTTCCTTATCTATGGGCATTACTGATATGTCTGTTTATTTTTTTATTTTTATTTTTTATTTTTTTGCCTTTTGGAGAGCAATTGGGGTTAAGTAACTTGACCAAGGTTACATGGCTAGTTATTTTGTGTGGGTGTTAAGTGTCTGAGGCTGGATTTGAACTCAGGTCCTCCTGACTCCAGGATGAATGCTCTATTCATTGCACCACCTACCCGCCCCTGTTTATTTAGTTTTTTTTTAGAGTGACATCCCTTTAGGGGTGGCTAGGTGGTGCAATGAATAGAGCATTGATCCTGGAGTCAGGAGGACCTGAGTTCAAATCCAGCCTCAGACACTTGACACTAGCTGTGTGACCTTGGGGGCAAGTCACTTGTCCCCAGTTGCCCTAAAAAAAAAAGAGAATGATACCCCTTTGCATCCTTCATTTTTAGCTAGCAGTCACTAATACTTCCCGGTTGTTTTTCTGCAGTCACCTCCCATTAGAATGTAAGGTCCTCAAGGGTAGGCCTGTCTTTCTATTTACTTGTATTTGTCTCTCCAGTGCTTGGCACTGTGCCTGGCACAGAGTTAGCTCTTAAGAAATGCTTGTTGCCTTCCTTGTCTTATATCCTAAACAGTACAGAACAATGACTCTGAGGCTAGGAAGTTTCACAGTAAACCATAGTTTTGGAGGAAAAACTTCAGAATTATCACCCTCAATAAACATGCACAGCACCAGATTCTGTGCTCTGAGAGTTTTGCATCATGTAAACAAAAAGACATTCTGAGGTCACTAGTTGCTTACATTTCAATGAGGGAGATAAGACAAATACAGACACATACATCACTACTAAAGACCAACCATGAGCAAATATCAAAGACAGAATATATTGCTGTTTCCCAACAAGACCTATCATATTAACATAGTGTATCAGAATCTCTACTTGTGGTCACTGTATTCAATAACATTACAATTTAGCTAAGTAGCAATAGATGTGAAGCATATTGCGTAAATATTTAGCTGAACACGAGAAACAAAACACTCTAAATGACTGTAATATACATTTGAAGAAAAGCATTGAATCATAACAGATACAAATCTACATTTGACATGATCTTGCCAGTACAAAACATTATGCTAAAAACAACAAGAATATCAAAACAAAGTCGTGTATAATCCATGATCTATTAGAACAGGATGAATTTTTTTGTTATTTTTGAAGACATTGGCCTGCAATACAATAGAATGCCTCTGTTGTCTAACCTTACTTCCAACTGTGCCCATAGGGATCCAGAGTTGTCAAATGTGTCCAAGGTGACAATGTTCATTAAAGTTTATTAGTTAACCAGGTCAATTTAAACAAAAGGGCAATTGAAAAAGCAGAAAAATCTAGGGCTAGGAGAACCTTAGTGATTAGACTGAAATAATGACTGATTTTGGAATGAGAAGACCTGACTTTGAGTCCTAGTTATACTATTTACTGACTCTCTGACCTTGGGGGAAATGGTTTGTTTAATAATTTTGATAGGTTAACTTTTTTGGGTTTCTTCCTTCTCCCTCTTCCTCTCTCTCATTCCTTCTCTCTCTCTCTTCCTCTGTCTCTCTGTCTCTCTTTCTGTGTCTCTCCCCTTTCTCTCTCTATCTCTCCCTATTCCTTTCCCTCTCCTTCATCCTCCCTGTCCCCCTCCCCCTTCATGTTCCTTCCTCCCTCCACCTTGCCACTTTCTCTCCACATTCTCTCCCTCCTTCCCCCCCACCACCACTTCTCTTCAACAAGGTCTTAGAACAGAGGAAATCATACCCCAAAAACTCTCCACTGAGGTTAGAACAAGACATTCCAAGTTGAGTTGTTAACAGTGAAGGTAGAGAGGGGAGTTTTAATTTAGCAATGTAATGTCATTGACATAGGGAACTACCAATGCCGTTGACACAGACTATGTTAGAGGAGAATGTCAGGCCAAGTGAATGTACGTCTTCTTGCCTCTAGACCTGACTCTCTCTCTACCCACAGTGCAAAGCAGACTTTAAGTAGGGGTGAAAGTAGTTAATTTGTAAATTAGCAAACTAATGTAAATATTTGATAATCCTTTTTTTGTAACTCAGTGACTAAGAATGGCTGAATTACAATAAAAACTTTTTCAGGATGCCAACTTTTTCCCATCTCTTGAAGTACTAATTAATCAGAGCCAGTGTAAGGACAAGTGTAGTCATTATGAGAAGAGACTGAAGAACAGAGTGATCATGAAGTCAAATGAAAGAAAGGTTGCTTTGTAGCCCAGCCTTTTGTGGCAGGGGAGGGTAGGGCATCCACACCTAGGAGAAAAGGCCCTCTGTAGATGCAGATCAGCAACTGTTCTGCAACTCAAGGGTCCTGAAGGCACTAAGAAATGAAATGGCTTGTCCAGAATCCCAGAGACAGAATGTGAAAGAGGGGACACTTGAATCCCAGGCTTCCAGACTCTGAGGTCGCCTTTCTTGGTGAACTTTATACATTTAAATCTCAGTTTATAAATTTATTCAGTCAATGAAGCATAGACTAGGGCAGGCAGCCATAACCCAGGAGTATAGTAGATATGTACTAATGAAAGTCACATAGTTACCAAGTGCTCAGGTTTTTTGCCTCCAAGTCTAATGCTTTTTTGTTAATGCTAATTTGGGCAAAATAACAAAAAGCCTTTGACCAAGTAAAATGGTTGTCTAGGATTGAATGAAAAAAAAAATATCCCAAGGCATGCCCCTTAAGCATGACTCCAAATACAGCTTTGAAGGACTGGAACTCCACTACTCTGAAACTCATGACTCTAAACCCTAGGGGAGAGAAAGTAAGAATATATAAGATAAAAAGAGAGATAAACAAAAAGAACTGGGGAAAGAGAAGAAAGAGACAGAGACAAAGAGATACATGGAGAAACACATAGAGACAGAAACACACAGAGGCAGAGAAAGAAAAAAAATGGGGGTGGGGAGGGAAAGAAATAAACGTTACCTTAGGTTTCAAAGAAAAAAAAAATTTGGCCTTTGACAGCTCATTTCCAAAAAAGTATTATTCTTCTCTTGTTAAACAACAAATAAATTGTATGAGACAACCAAAGGGAAGAATCTTCTATATCAATAAAAGCATTACTCCCTAGCCTAACTATCATTTTTATACTGACAGCTTCATTCACATAAAATCTCCACTGTGTTATCTCAGGAGATTCCTTTTTTGGGAGATTCCAAAGGAAGCAAAGATGAGCCTAAAATTCAATTCAATACACATTTGTTTAGCACTCACTATGTTCAACACATTGCTAGGCACTTAGGCATACAAAATTACAAATTGAAGTCCTTGCCCTAAGAGATCTTATGTTCTACTAGGATCGTACAGTCCTCATATGGAGGGTTGGGGCAAAAGAGGCCTAACATCTTGCAAAAGGATATCTGTGAAGAAATATTAATGGATTCAGATTAGATGATGAGAAGCCTGGAGATAAATATATTAATAATCCTCAGGTATTTCAGTGGAATTTAACACAGAGATAGTATTTTCCCTGAAAATAACAACAGGAGAATATGAAACTAGGTTCCATTTCGAATAATGACCCTTCCAGGCAATAGACATCAAAATAAGAAATGTATTCTCAGGAGTTCCCCCTGACAAACTGTATATCCATTTGTCTGGAATGATCAATGAAGACTACAGCTAGTGGCTTAATTTTGTTTTCTAGATGACTTCTAGCATTTTAAAGTACTTGGGACTAGTGATTCCTAAGAAATTCCCTCCTTAAAAAAAAAAAAAAAGTAATCCACAAGGTAACCTGGTTTTTAGATGAAAACTTATTTAATAATACGGTATACAGTATTGAATGTTTTTCAAACTGTTTCCTCATATGTTAACACACTAGAAAATAGAGATATAAGAGTGACATTAAGTAAGTCACCCAAGGTAACATTGATAGCAGAAAAGGAATTAGAATTTATGCTCACAAATCTTAATTTTTTGACTTATCTCAAGAAACATGCCACCTCTAAAATGTGAAACATTTTTGTGGAGAGTAAAATTTTTAAACATTTAAATTTATACCTGTAGAAGGTTAAGATTTTTTTTTAATCCTGTTATGAAGTCATAATTTCCCCAAAGCAAAATATCTCTTCCTCCTGCATTCTGCTTGCCTAGTTAACTGGGTATTTTCCATCTTTATGCTATTTGTAAGCATACTTCACTCTGCAAGAGTTTCTGAAGATAAAACTTAACTGAAATGTAGATTTCCTTAAAGACATTCAGTTTCTAATCCACCCTCATATAACCTCTAACCTAATTTTTATCTCTTCCTTAAATAAAGTAAGATCCTTCATCTCTGAGCTCTCAAATCAGTAAGCAGACTTTTGAGTGTAGCTACCTGTCAAAAATCATTTTAATTAATTCAGCTGTCATCCAATAACCAAAGACCATAAACTTAGTCATTAAATCACTACAAGCTCCCTTTTTATACGATCTTCTCCCCCCCCCAAAATGGCACCCCCTCAACCTTTGTCCAGTTGTAGATGCATAAGGAGTTAAAGGCTTGTAATACTCTTGCATGTGTCAGCTGGGGTGCTTTCAGAACAAATACTCTACCAGGGAGAAATTTTTCAAACCACATATTTACTTCAAATGAAAATAGAAATAAAAGACTGAAGGGCAAGGGGAGAAAGACAGAATTGACTTAAGAGAAATGGGGATCAGAACAACACAAATAGGCGCGAATGCTTTGCTGATGAAGGTTGCTAGGTACAGTACTTAAAACCAGAACATGGCCTTGATGCAAAGTTTTCTATGGCCAGGGCCTGTGATTCCTCACCATTCTTGTTACTGTTTTCAGAGTTGACTGAAACATACAAAGCATAATGCACAAGGAGCAAGAAACATTTCTCAAGCTATTCACAATGTTCTTATTTCTTCTTATTTCTGCATTTCATGTAAAGCTTCCTCTGAGTTATTGCATCATGCTTTTATACTTCATAATACCCCTTTAAACCATGCATATAGACATGTCTCTTATCATTTCAAGTAGCAACCACCATACAAAATAAGAGCAAACCATCGATACAGTAAATGCTTGAATAAACATTCAGGGTAGAAATTAATCTTAGACTCTCCTCTAAATATTAGCATTCAGCAACTGCTTTGATTCAGAGGCATACACAAAATAATTTTGGGTTTGTATGTATATATACATTTTTATTATATACATATATATATATACACACACATATATATGTACTCTACAACTCTTCAGCCCAAGAAAAATCAGTACAATAAATATCTAAATAACACAGAAAGGTGATTTTATAAAGTAACATTTTAAGATTTCTTATGTCAGTGATGCAATTAATAAACCTTCTTAGCCAACAGAGCACCTTTATTGTCCCATTAGTTTCTGAGAAAGAATTTGTTCCAGTTTACGGGATTGGATTTCACAAAATTTTATATCCAAATGATTAATTTAATTTACAAAAATATGAAGAATGGAGAACTTCTCCTCCCCTACATAGTCACTCTTTTATAGGTGGCAAGATGGAGTTCCATACAACTAGATAAGGAGAAAACAGCTCAGGACAATTAATCTGAAAGATTTGGAAAAGAACAAGGTTCTTCTATCACAGAAATTAACAACTTCTCTGCCCTCTAGTGGCTATAAATTCAACTACAATAGTATTTGCTAAAAATGTCTCCCTAAGAAATCAGGTACTCTCCCCACCTCTCCTTGTAAAGTATAATTTTTATAAGGTAGCTTATTGTTTTTAATAAAATGTCAAAGGTATTGGACAAATACCTGTAGTTTCCAAAACCAAACTTGAAATAGCTGAATATCTAATCTTGACCTAAACTTTTTAAAAAGCCTCGTTTTCCCCTTGTTTTTGTTTTTTGGAAGGGGGCAGGGATCCTATGCTAATTTTACTGAGTAAAATATCTGTTCCTTCTCATATGAAATGCCATTAAACATATTGTATTACTTTATTATTTAGTGCCCTATTGAAAATTGTCATATATGTGATGGATATTTGTTCTTTAATGAATTACTTCAAAGATTTCCTGGTGTAAATCACAGCTTTTAGGTAGTACTTCTCTCTTCACTTCAAGAAACAGGCAGAGCAAATCTGCCTTCATTTTTTAAATGCACCCTCCCTTGAGTCTACAGGCTTGTAAGCTGTTGAGGCCCTCACTCTCCCTGCCCACAATCAAACTTTGTAGGTTTTCTTCTAGCAGCTAGTGCCAGTATTCCCTATCTTCTCAAATGAAGCATTCCTCTAATTCATTCTCTGGCCAGTCAGAATGGAATGAATTGCACCCTCAGTTTGAGAACTTAGACTAAATATTTTTAAATTGCACCATACATATGATTTTCAGAAGTAAAATATTTGTGAAAATAAGAATTATCAGCAAGAAAAGAAAAAGTTAATATCTACTGTCCTATCTTGTATTTTGACTTTTTAAATTTATTAACCGCCAACTGTTTTTCTTCATGTAAAGCTAAGGAAATTCTTCTAAGTTAAGGAACTCCAGAAATATTCCTTGATCTGTTGAGTTTGAATTTTACCCCTAGTGCTTGAGGACTGATAAATTATTTCCTTATATGTTTAATACATATACAGCCTATAGTTTGTTGCACTGTTTTAATCAAAATGGAAATCATTACAGAATTCTGGGTTGGAGTTCTAGAAACAATCTCATCCCACCTCCTGATTTTTACTAATGAGGAAACTGAGGCCACAGAAGTGACACATAGTGGCAATGGCAAAAGTCAAACCAGTGCCCAAGGTCACACCCAATGGCAGAGACAAGATTAAAACCAGTTCCCTCAATTGTAAGTCCAGTGTTCTTTCCACGAGTCTTCCACTATACCATGAGTGGAAACCAAGTTTATTGAAATGATGGAATTTGTTACCAGGGAATTATGAATCAGCAACAAGCAGTGATCAAGTCACTTCACCCATCAGTCAAGAAACAACCACCCATGTGTTCGGAGAGTACAAATCTACAATATACTGAGCAATCTACTTCATAGAATAAAGGCCCACCATAAAGTGTCAATCAATGAACATTTATTAAGTGCCTTCTAAAAGAGAGATACTGTACACAGAAATGTCCTTTAACTTGTTGATTCTTAGCAAAATAATAAAGAGAGATTAGAGAGGTCCCAGGTTAAACACCTGTACATCCCTTTTAAAACTTAAGTAATAGAAAAAGGCATACTTCTACTATAGAGGGGAATGTGACTGACAAAGCTTTCATAGAAATCACCTTGCCATCTACCATGGGAACATACCAGACCCTCTACTGGGCAGTCACACACAGCTCCACCTTGCCTCACCAAACTAAATCACCATCAAATAATCACCTTAATACCTCTTGGTTTGGCACAACATCATAAATAACTGAGTTCTTCAACATGCACCAACTTTCCCCCTGTGATTCCAACAAACAATATGGTAATGGCATGCTAGTGACACAGTCTATTGTTGCTTTGCTCTACTGTATTTCTCAGATGATCTTGGCTTAAAAATTAGTTACCAAATCCTTTAACCAAGACATCCCTTCTCCCCTCTGTGACCAAAGGGCAATATTTGCAGAAATTTGGTTGGGTGCCCGTGTTCCTAGGCAACTGGTCATTGACTCAGGAGCTAGATATTGGTCTATGGTAAAACCTCACAGGTGCCTGGAGTAGACTGGAACAGCAAATGGTATCATGAAGGAATCAGGTCAGACTGGTCCAGTCTGGACTGGTGGGTCAGCTAGTGGAGCAAACACCACCAGTTCTGCCTTAACCGGCAGGACGTACCCCTCTGACTGAAAGCTCTGCCAGTTAAAAAAAAAAAAAAAAGCAGCAGCAGCATCGGGAGGAGGAAGGTGGTCAAACACCTAGTGGATAGAGGTGGGGATGGCAGGTGGAGTCAGTCAGTCAAGGAGCCATCCTGGAGACACAGAAGGAAACCGCCACAAGTCCAGGCTCGCTGCTAAATTAGTCAGGACTGGACAATGGATTGAGGAGGTTTGCCTCTACAGACACAATCACCCTTTAGTTGTTCCCAGCCCAGAGTCTCATCCTGGGGAGGGTGTGACAATCCAGGGGAGGGCTGGAGAGCATGAAGCGTCTAACATGACAAGACCAGTGGGACCTGTTTTCTTTTTGACAATCTCATAGTGGAGATCTATACACCCTCCCTTTCCACCCCAGCTCAAAGTCTCTCAGGTGGTAGTTAAGAAGACGAAGCAGGCGTCAAATGATAGTACATCTTAGGGACAGAGCCAATCCTGGGTTATCCGGGAAAGAAGGGGGCGTTAAGCCCACAGGCCCATTGGCCCTGGGCTAAACGTACTCCTGTGAGTAGCTGCCCCCAGACACCCAGGTGGGGTTCTCAGAAACATTTCCGAAACAGTCAACCCTGTCCCCCACAAAACTACCCTTGCCCAACTACTCCCCTTTCAGCCTGGAACTGAAGTTTGCCCCCCCCCCCCAACAAAAAACCTTAATTTCCCCAAAGAAAAAAAAAAAAAAAAAAGGAAAAGAAAAGAGGTCTGCATCGCACATGCACAATGGAGAAGTAAAAACGCATCTTACCATTGGTTTGATTTACGGTCTCCCCTTCTGCATACCGAAACCCGTCCATTAAAAAGTGGCAAAGTAACACAACTCCAGCTGTGGCCAGCTCGGTTTTCCTTAACCTCGCCATAACGCGAACACCTCCCCTTCGCCCTCCCCCCGAATTTATTCTTCCAGAGCTTCCTCCTTTAGGCTTCGGGACTGACTGAGGAAGGAGGGGTGGGAAGAAGGGGGCAAGGAAGGAGGAGGACTGCAGAACACAATCACAGCGGTGTTAAGTCCCCTTTTTATTTGGATCTGATTTCACGTACCAGGGAGAGAAGTGGAAGATGGGGGGAGGAGGAGAAATGGGAGGAGATGGGGAGGGGGCAGCGTAATGCTCCCAATATCACTCCGGAGCTCTTCTTAGGCTGCCGGGCCAAGCAGATTTTAGTCCAAAACCAAGGAAAAAACTGAAGAGAATCAAATCAGTTGCAGCTCGGGCTGCAAAGTGCGTCGCAAAGTCTTGGGCTCCTAGGCAAATCGAGATGGGCTCAGGGTGTCCTCTGGCGTGTTAGGCAGAGCCCCTCCGAGGCTTGTGGATGGTGACTTCCCTGGGCTCCGGACTCCTCCACTAGCTGGATTCAAAACAATCCCCACTTCCGAGGGAGCAAAGCCACTGCGCCTCCTCCAAATGGGAGGCAACGACAGTAGGACAGTAGGAGGAACTTTTCCCTCCCCGACCTTGTTATTGCCACCGCTGAGAAGAGGCAACCCCCACTGGGTGAAGGAGGTCCCGGGGGACGGGATGGCGGTGGGCTCAGTCTGGCGATGCTGCAAGTTTCTCTCCTTTCCTTTGCCCAGGGCACGACCCGGGGCTGCCAATGCTCCCCGCTGCTAAGCAGACGGCAGCCCCCACACCGACAGCCGTGCTGTTTGCAAGATTCAGGCTGCAGTAGAATCAGAGATCCGATGCCAGGAGGCAAAAGGAGCGGGGGAGGGGAGGAGGAGAAGGAAGAGGAGGAGAGGGAGGGAAAAAAGTCAGGTTGGAGCCTATCCTGAGATTGTTTCTATTTGCTGAAGAGGAGAGCGAGCTTCTGCCGATGGTAGCAAGGGGCGAAATAGTTTGGTGACTGCCAGAGAGCCCGCTAGCCGCGGCTCCCTACCTCTCACACTTAGGGCAGCTCTTGCAATTTGCCCGAGCTGATGGAACAGCCCTTGCCCTCCTCCTTCCTTCCCTCTCTCCTTTCCTCCCTCCGCCTTTCTGCTCCAGGCTTCTCCCACCTTCCTCCTCTCTAACAGGCTGCCGGAAGCGACCTGGCCAATGGCAGCACTTTCCCCCCCAGGGGTCTGTGAGGAGGAAGGAGGTGAAGGCTGAAACTGAAAGAAAGCGAGCGCTTGGGGGGACTCTCTGGAAGGAGGACTGTGGTGGGAGCCTGAGGAAAGGAAACAAGACCGGTATGCATGGAGAAGCCTGCTGGATGGAGCGAGCTCTGCCCGGGGTTCTCTTCCTGGGTATATGTCTCGAATTCACTGCCAGAAGCGATCAAGACACTGCTGGAACTCGGTGTCTGGGCTCTGGGCAAGGAGCGGGCGGTTGGAGATTCCCGCGTGGAACACGCGGCCGCCTCTCGCGCGGGGCTCGGCCAAGGCAGCAAAAGGATACAAGAACAGTTCTTGCCCTACGAATACCATCCCCACCCTGAGGGTTGACTGTGATCTTTTTTGTGATTGAGGCTAGAAGATATGTTGGATTCGAACAGGGTCAGGACCAGGCGACAAAGCCTTTGGAGAAGCCAGGACGCATTTCTCCCGGTGTCTGCTTTGGGGTCCATTTACTGCTTCTGTTGCTCCTGCTGCTACTACTGCTTTGTAAAGCACCCGGGAAGAGCTAAGCGTGAGTTTAAAAGATCAGGGGCCCCCGGATTCTCTTCGTTACTTGGACTCAAATAAGCTGTCATTTCTACAAGCAGCAGACCCCTTCCCTCCCCATCCCCCACACGTCCCCTTTATGAGAGTTAAGCTACCCGCCATTAACCTGTGTATCTTTGAATATAATTAGCATATATTTATAAGTCAGTTTCCAAAGGGAATTTGACTCCTACATCTAATTCCTTTAGCCATTTCTTGCCTGCAAAAGGTCAGCCCCTGGGTACCCTAAAGTCTCCATTCCTCCCAGATCTCCAAAGCGATCGAAGAAGTTCACAACTGAAAGAGAAGGCGCTTCGGACCCAGGGAAGGCAGACAGGGAATATTTTTTTTTAAGTTGGGGGTGGGGTGGGATGGGGCAACTGAAGTCTCCCCAGTATTTCAAAATGTTGTCTCAGAGTGCAACTATTCTACCAAACCGTCCTCCCAACAAGTACACAACATTTAAAAAAAAGTCATTATTGATGTTCTCAATGGTTCATTCTTCTCTCTCGGCCATCCTGCTGCCCCCCCCCCCCCCTTTCTTCCTATTTCCCCTTTCTCTTTCCCAGCTGTCACTATAGGTAAAACACTGGGCATGCTCAGTACCCAAGGCAGGGCTCTATGGGGGAGTTGGAATCTTTCACTGCACAGCAGAGCGTGCTACCTGCAGCGGCAGCAGTATCCTTTACAAGCCTCTGAACAGCAAGTTCCAAAACTCCAGTGCGGGATGAGATCACAACTTGAGGTGTAGTCAGCTTGTTTACTTAGCTTTCCTAGGGAAGCCTTCACGCTCACCAGAAAGGGATATATTATTTTTAAAGAGTTCCTTCCTGCCTCCTTTCCAGTAGATCTCTGGCTTTCTCTCCCCTCCTATTCCACCCCACTCTCTTTCTCTGTCTCTGTGTCTGACTCTTTCCTTTTCTTCTCCCACTCTCTCTTCATCTCCCTCTCCTCCTTTCCCATCCTGACCCGTTTCATCTCCCATCTCTCTCTCGCCCCACCTCCCTTCCTTATCTCTGCCTCTGTATGTCTCTTATCTTTCACCCTACTTCTCTCTCCTTGTCTCTCATCCGTCCCTGTCTCCTTCTCTTCTGTTTCCTACTGCTCCAGCTTTTAAAAGTTAAAAAATTCTGGGGGTCAATTAACATGATACAAAGAACAGAACCGAACCGTGAAAGTTTTATCTCTCATCTCTAAAAAGTCTAATAAAATTGTAGACTTCAATTATCACACATAAAAGTTAGCAATGTGCCTCCTAAACAATACGAGGCGCGTACAATGTGAACTGGACATATTTAGCTGGTGGGATTTTTACTTCAAAGTGAAAACACTGACAATGTAATTTAAATGACAATGAGAATTATGTAAATTATGATAAAATAACAGGGACAATGTAATTTCTAGGTATGATTTTAATGATTCTTCTATTTCAACATCTTGTATCTATATTAAAAAAAAACTGACATGGCTATTGTTGTTATGTTAATATCAACCCTCCCCTTTTTTGTCACAAAAAGAGTCAAGGATATTAAAGGTTACAAAATAAAACAGAATGGAAGACAACAGACAGGTATGTTTAAACATAGATCAATGTCCAGCACTAAGTGTGAAAAAATAATACAATGTCTTTTTTTTTCCCATGACCTCACCCTGCCTCCTCCATCAGATACTGACATAAGTGATAGCAACTCTTTCATCTTCAACTATAGTAAATCATTGGACCATTGTCATGGGGGGGGACATAATTCATTAGACAGGGTGACAGAATACCTACCAAGTGAGATGGAGATGGGAGGTTTCACAGACAATGCAGGAAAATGGGTACAGCATCAAGAAAATCTCAAATTATTGTTAAAATTTGCCATATGGTTGTTAAATTTCTATTTTTTTTTTTTACTGTTGAACATAGACTAACTCTACATGTAATAATGTCTCCTCAGTGACAAATGTCTTCTCTTTCATCAGTGACAACAGAGCTAGAATTGCAGTAGTTGGTAGATTGATTCCTGCTGGCTCTATGGGATACAGTACAAGGTTAATTCATCTAATGGGCTGGTTCTGTTCCAGGTTCCCAGGTACTTTTCTAAGCTCTCATAAAATTTTCAGTTGTATAGTGAAAAGAGCAGGGGGCATGAGCATTATCTATGGCATTCCTCACCTCATTTCAGGTCACTTCACCTCATTTTCAGGCAAGTTACCTCATTTCTCTGAGTTTCTTCACTAACCTATTTTATCTTAACTCACAGAAGAGTAAGATGTCTTTAAAATTTAAAGCCCTGTACAAAACATGAGCTGTTTCAACTGGGGAACATTTGAGACAACCTGAGGTGCAGTATTAGCTATACAATGGTCCTCATCCAAGGGTCCTTACCTACATTTCTAGGTACCTAGATTGAGGCTTTGCTTAGACAGATGATAAGAGGCTCAAGAGAAATCCACATCTAATAAAAAAAATAATGCTAGGTTGTCCCTGAAAAAAGGATCTACATAGAATGGGATAATGCTATTGTGTCTCCAGAAAGGTTTCTAAAACTTCAGAGCAAGATTGCTTCTAGTTCTTCCCCCTCCTTCTAGGCCTGAGATAGTAAGTTTTTCCTTTCCTTAGTTGCCCAGGTTAATTCTTTGATTTTTTTGGTCTACAATTACAAGTTTCATGTAATCATCCAAGACAACTACGTTTTTAAATTCAGAAGAAATTGTATATTTGTGACAATAAAAGTCTGTGAATAAGGGAAACTGAGGCAAATAACTCCCAGCATGAACAATTTATTAGCAAGACTACTAATTGCCAACAAATGAGGTCGATGATTCCTCAGTAGTCAGAGACCCAGAACAGAGTCTGGGGCATTCTTATAGGCACAGATGAGGAACATCAGAAATGAAACCTATTGGTCAGGGTTTTGGGGACTTTCTGTTGTCATCACAGAAAGTGATCCTGTGTCAAGAACAGGGAACTTTGACAGGAATGCAACACTCAGGGTGTAGAAGTTTTCCAGTCCTAGATGACCAACTGTCACTATGACCTATAAAGTACAGCTTTGCTTTTAGTAGAAATGAGGACCTTAGACTGTTATCTGGGCTCTGCTAGAGTTCATCTGTGCAAAAACTAGGGAGATCAGCTAATGGACAGGCTGGCTAGAGCCAGCATCCTGTCAGCCTGCACAGAATTTCATACATACTTCTTAACCTACTATGATTTATAAGAATTAAAGTATATATGTAATTAAAGAATGTGATCAAAAATAAATTATCAAAAATTGATGAATATCTTACTTATTGGATCAGCTAGGTAGCACAGTGAATAGAACACTGGCCCTGGAGTCCGGAGGACCTGAGTTCAAATGTGACCTTAGGCACTTAACAGTTACTAGCCTTTTGATCTTGGGCAAGTCACTTAACCCCAATTGTCATACCCTCCCCCCTCCAAAAAGCAAAAAAAAATCACTTATTGTGTTCATGCTGATTTGTATCTCATATTCTTTTTGTTTGTTTTATAACACTGGAGACCTTAATGAAGAATGAGTTTTAAAACATCCACCTATAATAAATAAAAAAATAGATGTATCACTATTCCTGCCACATCTAACACTATTCTTCTGACAAATAATATTATACCTAGTATAATACCTATCACTCTCTAGCCTCCTGCAAGGAGGCAAGAAGGAACTCTTGAAAATTCTTGACATAGTACAAGATTACTGAAAAAAATCGATCTTGTTTCCTGGCTGTTCTATTGACAGTTTTCCTAGGGGCAAGTTCCTTAACTTCTGAGTCCTTCATTTCCTGGTTTTATACACATATACATAGACATACACACATATATGTAATTGATTGGCCCAAAAGATTATGTTTTCTAGGTCTAAATCTATGGTACTCAGATATAATAATGAAATTTGTAATGAAAAAATGAATAGAAGGCCAGCATGGTATATTAGAGAGAACCCTAGTCTAGATGCCCAGAAAATGTTAGTATGACTCCTTGCTTTGATAGTTATCAGTTATGTAATGAGTAAATAATTTAATAACCTCAGACCTCAGCTTCAGCATCTATTCAATGGGTATGATACTAGTGCCCTACCTATATAACAGTCAAGGGAGGCAATTAGTATTCAATAGGATGAAGACTTCAAAAGGGACCTCAGAGATCATCTGGTCCAATACATAAATTTTATCAATAAAGTTCTAGAGATGTCAAGATTTCCCAGGGTTTTAGTTACTAGTTGGAAGAGGAGTGATCTAAACCTACATCATCTGAATTCAAATCTAGGACCTTTCTTAGGACAGGAAAGTACTTTGCATCCATATATAAAGCACTCTTATTATTAATGAAGTAGTAAAATTAAAGAGCCTTTTTGGGGGGAGGGAGGACAACAAAAGTTCAAATATTAAATGTGGCTCAGTAGGAAAATAAGAATATATCAAACTAAAATGTAAACTTTTGAAGGACTGGCGCCATGGTTTCCATTTCTTTTACGTACTCCCTCATTGACTAAGTCAGCATTAGGCAAACAGTAGAATGATATAATTTCAGAGCTAGAAGTAAATTTAGTGATCAAACTGATCAATGCTTTCCTTTCACCAATATAGTGAAATGCTCGTGGAATTAATGATTTACATATGTTGAAACAATGGACTGTAATGTGTACTTAATAGCATCCAGCACAGTATTGAGTGCAGAGCAGGGCTCAGAGAGTTTATTAAATATAATATGTTTGTGTCTTAGTTCCACTTTAGTTTCTGATTAAGTGGCTAATAAAACTAGCAACCAGTGTACTTAGATGTGTCACATGCATGGACAATCTCTATGATATATAAATGATTACATATCTAATTCTTTTATAACTATGAACTGTTTTAATTAACTTGATATAAACTTCAGGTGGGCAGATTCAGTAATGAAACAGAATCATTATAATCTACTTATATAAAGAAGCACTGATGCATAATTTCAAAGCTGAATTATCTTTATGAGAAATGTTTTACCCTAATTTCTTAAAGTTGTGCATGAATCATACCCTTATATCTTTCAGTGGCAACTTGGTGTATTGGAAAGTTTCCAGTTCTAATCTCACCCCTCTCATCTACTATCTGTGTGATTCTACTTAAGTTATTTAAAATCTCTGGGCCCCAGTTTCCAAAATTGCAAAATAAGGGGACAGAACAAGTTATCCTCTAAGATCACTATCAGATCCCAACCTCTGGTTTTATGAAATGCAAGCATCTCCTTTACCCTTAACTTTCATATCATGTTTATGAATGGCGAAGAGTAAGGACTCTCACTTGGCTGTGTGTTGTTACCACTTATTGCTCAAGCTTAATGGAATGTTCATTCAAATAATTAATAAACCTTAATCTAGACAACAAAGGCAAGCCACAGAAATGAAGCCTAACTGCTTTCAGAGAAATCGTTATAAATAATTCAAATGATGTGAGCAATTTTATTCTCCAATCTTGGCTTGCCTTTGCTGGACACTCTCAAAGTGGCCCCAGAAATGTAATTAAACAATCTATCATTAATCAGTCTAATTACCATGTGTAAATAAGAGAAAATAGCATGCTGTGGCATGTTGAACTTTACTTCATACAAGAAATAGAATTGTATTTAAAGGCATTTCTTCCAGATTGACTGTGTAATTGAAATGTTCAATGAAATAACCACAGTATGTAAGAAAGTGAATATTTCAAGACTAGATAACCCTGGCTTTAGCCACCCACCTACCTTTCTTTATGTTATGTGCCACTGGGAGTGATTTCGCTTTATTATTAAGGAGCCCTAATCATACAGTAAATATTACTGCTGGAAGTTGATGTTCAAGGTCTTATGACCTCTTGAGACAAAGAACAGGAGAATGGGACAAATTATGTTAATATGCTTGTTTAGGAACCAAATTGAGAAAAGAAAATAACATTTCAGATATAAAGAGGTACCTTACAAGACATGTGAACACAACCTAAAGCTCTGTTTACATGGTAAACATGCAGAAAAAAAAAATTTGTGCCAATGTTCCAAAAACCCAGATGTTTGCTATTATGCAACTATATTTTCTGGAGGTTTGACTCAAATTTTTATTTTTCCTAAATTCATTAAATATTAGAGCTCGAAGAAACATTTAAATACCATCTAGTTTCACTTTTCCTCATTTTATAAATAGAGAATTCTAAGCCATAGAGAGGCTGGTACTTGCCTAAATTCACAGGACTGAATGAGAAAAATTATAATTTAGGCCACCTAACTCCCACCTCAATCCCCTTCCTATAATCCCATAGAGGATGGACCTTCTACCTGGGTGAGTCTTTTCATAATTATGCTCAGGAAAAATCAATCGAATAAGTATTTATTTAATAGTACTGTATGTCAGTCACTGTCCTAGGTTTTATATATAAAGTAAAAATATAATGTTTTTGCCTTTCAGGAAATAACACTCTAGCAAAGTAAACATTTAAGGAAATAGTATCTATCCATACACAAATCTATCTATCTATCAATCTATCTATCTTTCTTACAAAGTAATTTTTTTTTGGAGGGGGAAACTGCTATAGGTTGTGGGGTGGGGATATAAGAGGTAGCATTTGAGTTGAAATTTGAAGAAAACTAGGGATTTTCAAAGGCATAGGTGAGTTTGGAGAATATTCTAGACCTGAGGGGAAGGAAGGAATGGAGATAGAATAAGAAATATCATGAGTGAGAAGAAGCAAGTGGATGAAGAGAGGAACAGACAACATTCAAAGGAGAGTAATATGAGATTTTGTTGAATCACTGACTTGTGGTAGATGGGCTTTCACAGTTCAATGAAACTAAGAACTGTGACATTCAGGATTACTCAAGATGGACAGTGCTTGTGGAGAGATGACAAAAGTGATGCAATGGAGAAGAAAACAGCAAACCACTCCACAATCTTTGCCAAGAAAACCCCATGTACAATAGTGGAAGATAGAAGGTCCTGGTGTGCTATAGTCCATGGGGTCATGAAGTGAGAATGCCTAAACAACAACAATATGAAGTATGTCTGGAAAAGTCAGCAAATTGTGAACAGCTAAAAATGCGTTTTTGTTACAGATGGGTCTTTAGAGACCACTAAGTATAATTTCCTCATTTTGAAGGTTAGGAAACTGAGGTTCAGAGAAGTTAAATGACTTGTCTAGTTTTCACAGCTTTAAATGACACAAAACAAAAACAAGTACTGCTAATACAATGTTTAATACTTACTTTATTTGGTGAAAATATGCATTCTTTTGCAGCCAGCAAATATTTTTTTCATAATTAATGTTAACATAAGCTTCCCAAAAAATCTTGTACTAGATTTTTCTGAATTGTCTAACAAGCTGATTTCTACATAAAATCTTATTTGTTACTGAGGCATCCAACTACTTTGGATTTTTGTATTTTTCTCCCTAACTTTTCAAAACAAATGTCACAATTTTTAAAATAACTTTAAGAATTCTGGTTCTTTAAAGAAAGACCTTGGATGTCACTACAATTACCACTAAGTGCCAGTGAAATTTGAAAATCATTGTCAACGTCATTGCAGCAACTTTTATTAAAGAATAAAGAACCTCTAGATGGAGAAAAGCCAGGAAATTGCCTGAAATCTCCCCGGTTTCCCTCAGAAATAATATTAAATCAAACCTCTAAAAGAATTCAGGAGTGATAGAAAGCAAGCACAAAAAGGTTGAGTGAAACAATTTTTTCCAGCCCAAGATAATTTAGAAGGACTTCAGGCAGGGTCTGCCTCACTTAGGTAAAAGGGGAACAGAGTCTAGCATAGGTGTTGTCCAGGCAAGACAGTGAGAGGCCCTTAGACAAAGCACAAATCAGCACCTGAGGTCCCATGGTACTAACTCAGTTGGCCGATGCTACAGTAGGCTAGCTATGAGGCCTCCACCCTCTGTGTACTAGGAAAACTGCCAGGCCTGCAACCCCCAGCACAACAGGTGCAACTACATTGAGCCACCCTAGCGCAGTGGGCAAACTGCCAGCTCCAAAGACCTCAGGACAGATAGTCTGTGATCATGCTCCTATCCCCCTGGTGCAAGAAGCATGGAACAGTGTCCTCTCTACCCCAGGAGCAGAGCTCAACTTTGAAAAATGAACAAAAACCAAAAAAGGACACTTGTAGAAAGCCTGCTATGGTGACAGGGAAAATCCAAACACAAACTCAGAAGAGCACAACAATATCAACATGGCTATATGTGAAGCCTCAAAGGGAAAAAAATATTAATTGGTCTCAAGCCCCAAAAGTTCTTTTAAAACACCTTAGAAAGGACTTAATCAAATAAGAGAAGTAGAAGAAAAAATTAGGAAAAGAAATGAGAATTATGCAAGACAACTATAAAAAAGTCAACAGTTTTGAAAAGGAAACAGAAAAACAACTCTTTGAAAAATAGAATTGGCCAAAAGGGGGAAAAGATCCCCTGAGGAAAATAATTCCTTTAAAAGTAGAATTGCCAAATGGAAAAGAAGGTACAAGAGCTAAGTGAAAAAATTTCCTTAATAATTAGAATTGGGCAAGTGAAAAGTAATGACTTTATGAGGCATCAGAAATCAGAAAAAAAATGTAAAGTGTCTCATTGGAAACAACTGACCTTGAAAACAGGTACATGAGAGATAATTTCAGAATTATTGAAGATGGCTAGGTGATGTAGTGAACAGAGCATCAACTCTGGAGTCAGGAGGACCTGAGTTCAAATCGGGCCTCAGATACCTTACACTTACTAGCAATGTGATCTTGGGCAAATCACTTAACCCCAATTGCCCCTCAAAAAAAAAAGCAAAAAAAAAAAAAAAGAATTATTCAACTACCTGAAAGCCATGATTAAAAAAAAGAAGAAGAAGAACCTGGACAGCATCCTTCAAGAAATTATCAAGGAAAATTGCCCTAATATCCTAAATCCAGAGGGTAAAATAATCATTGAAAGAATCTAATCATTACCTGAAAGAAAGCCCAAAGTAAAAACTCCTATGAATGTTGTACCCAAATTCCAGAACTATCAGGTCAAGGAGAAAATGCTGTAAGCAACAAGAAAGAAACAATTTAAATAGCTAGGAGCTAAAGTCAGAATTACATAGAACCTAGTAACTTCTACATTAAAGGATTGGACGACTTGGAATATGACATTCTGGAAGGCAAAAGAGTTTGAATCTCTACCAAGCTACCCAGCAAAACTGAAGGGAGGAAATACATAATCTTTCAGGGAGGAAAATGGATATTCAGTAAAAAAAAAAAGAACATTCAATCATTCCTGATGAAAAGAACAGAACTGAATAGACAACTTGATCTTCAAATACAACACTCAAGAGAAACATAAAAAGGTAGACAGGGAAGAAAAAAAACAACCCAGCAACAACATGGTACTCAACAAAGTTAAACTTTTTATATCCCTGCATGGGAAAATGCTACTTGTAACCCTTAAGAACTCTATTAGGGTAATTTGAAGGAGTATGCTTAGACAGAGGTTGTGGGTATTAGTTAACTTTGTTGTCATAAAAAAAAAATAATTACAGGGTAAAAAAAGAAAAGGATTATACTGGGAGAAGAGGAAATAGGGAGGTAGAATGGAGTAAATTATATCACATGAAGAGCCATTAAAGATCTATGACAGTAAAGGGAAAAAAAGAGTGACTGAGCAATGCTTGAACTTTACTCTCATAGGTTTGTGCTCAAAGAGGGAATAGCATTCACCATCATTTGGGTAGAGAAATCTATCTTACTCTATAGGGAAGTAGGAGGGGAAAGGGCAAATAAAAGAGGGGTGTTGAAAGAAGGAAGGGCAAAAGTAAGAAAGGGAAAGGGGGAAAAAAGGGAGGGTGCACTGATAGAAAGGAGGGCAGAGTAGGGAAGTGGTGGTTGGAAGCAAAACACTGGTGAGGAGGAACAGGGTAAAATTAGAGAGAAAAATATAAAATGGGGAGGGGAGAGGATAGAAGGAAATACATAATTAATAAGCATAACTATGAATGTGAATGGGATGAACTGTTCCATAAAGCAAAAACAGACAATTGATTAAAAGCCATAATCCTACAATATTTTGCAAGAAACACATTTGAAGCAGAGATATACACACAGAGTAAAAGTTAAAGGCTGGTTATATTGTGATTCAGCTGAAGTATAAAAAGCAGGGGTAGCAATCCTGATCTCAGACAAAGGAAAAGCAAAAATATATCTAATTAGAGGAGACAAGGAAGGAAACTACATCTTGCTAAAAGGGACCAAAATAATGAAGTCATATCAATACTAAACATATATGCACCAAGTAGTATAGCATGCAAATTCTTAGAGTAGAAGTTAAATGAGTTACAGGAACAAATGGTAAAACTATACTAGTGAGGGACCTTAACCTCTCCCTCTCAGAACTAGATAAATCTAACCACAAAATAAATAAGAAAGAAGTTAAGGAGGTGAATAAAATTTTAGAAAAATTAGATATGGTAGACCTCTGGAGAAAATTGAACAGGGATTGAAAGGAATGTATTTTTTCCTCAGCAGTACATGGCACCTACACAAAAATTAGCCATGTATTGTGGCATAAAAACCTCACAAGCCAATGCAGAAAGGCAGAAATATTAAATGCATCCTTTTTAGGTCACACAATAAAAATTATGTGAAATAAAGGGCCAGGGAACTATAGAGAAAATGTTAGTTGGAAACTAAATAATGTAACATTAAAGAATGAATGAATCAAATGGCAAATCATAGAAATAATCAATAATTTCATCAAATAGAATTACAATAATGGGACAACATACCAAAATTTATCAGATGGAGCCAAAGCAGTACATAAGGGAGATTTCATATCTACAAATGCTTACATGAGTAAAATACAGAAAGTAGAGATCAATGAATTTATTATGCAATTTAAAAACTTAGAAAAAGAACAAAATCCCCAAATACCAAATTACAAATTCTGAAAATCAAAGGAAAGATTAATAAAACTGAAAGCAAGAAAACAATTGAACTCATAAATAAAACTAAGATCTGGTATTATGAATAAAAAATAACAAAGCAGATAAACTTTTAGTTAATTTGTTTAAAAAAATAAAGAAAACCAAATTACCATTATTAAAAATGGAAAGGGTGAATTTGACACTGAGGAAGAGGAAATGAAAAAATCATCAAAATCTGTTTTGCCTAACTGTATGCCAATAAGTCTAACAGTCTAAAAATGGATGAATGTTTTCAAAAATACAAATTTCCCAGATTAACAGGACAGGAAATAAAATGTTTAAATAACCTCATATTAGGGGAAAAAAAGTATTGAAGAAGCCATCAGTGAACTCACTAAGAAAAAAATTTCCATGACCACATGGATTTACAAGTGAATTCAATGAAATATTTAAAGAACAATTAATATATAAACTATTTGGATAAATAGGTGAAAGAGTTTTACCAGATTCTTTTATGTGCTGATAACTAAACCAGGAAGAGCCAAAACAGAGAAAGAAAATTATAGACCAGTTTCCCTAAAGATTATTGATGCAAACATTTTAAATAAAATATTAGCAAAGAGATTACAGCAATTTTTTACTAGGATAATACACTCTGGCCAGGTGGGATTTATACTAGGAATGCATGGCTGATTAAATATTAGGAAAACTAATAGCATAATTGACCATATAAATAACAAAACCAACAGAAATCATATAATTATCTCAATAGATGCAAAAGAAAAGCTTTTGAACAAATTTTGACCCATTCCTATTAAAAAAAAAACACTAGAGAGTATAAGGATTAACAGAGTTTTCATCAAAATGATAAGAAGTATCTATTTAAAATCATCAGCAAGCATTATATGTAATGAGGATAAGCTAGAAGTCTTCCCAGTAAGATCAGGAGAGAAGCAAGGATTCCCATTATCACCACTATTATTTAATATAGTAGTAGAAGAATTAGCTATAGCAATGAGAAGAAAAAGAAATTGAAGCAATTGTAATAGGCAATGAGGAAAGGAATCTGTCACCCTTTGCATATGATATGATGGTATACTTAGAGAATCCTAGGGAGAGAACTAAAAAGCTACTTGAAGTAATTAACAATTTTAGCAAAGTTGCAGGATATAAAATAAATCAACATAAACCATCAGCTTTTCTATATATTACCAGCAAAGCTCAGGAAGGAAAGATAGAGAAAATCCATTTAAAATAGCTATAAACAATATAAAATATTAGGGAGTTTACTTGCCAAGACAAACCCAGGAACTATATGAACACAATTACAAAATACTTATGCAAATTAAGTCATATCTATATGACTGGGAAGATATCAATTGCTCAATGGTAGGCAGAACTCATATAACAAAAATGATTATTTTACCTCAATTAATTTACTTATTCAGTGCCATACCAATCAAACTACCAAAAATTATTCTATAGAGCTAGAAAAAAATATCAAAATTCATCTAGAAGTATAAAATGTCCAGAATATCAAGGGAATTAATGAAAAACCAAAGCAAAGGAAGGTAGCCTAGCCATATCAGATCTAAAATGATATCATAAAGCATCAATCATCAAAACTATTTGGTACTGACAAAAATAGTGATGGATCACTGGAATAGATTAGATATACAAGACCTAATAGTCAATGACTATAGTAATCTACTGTTTGATAAACCCAAAGAATCCAGCTTCTAGGGTAAGAATTCACTATTTGACAAAAACTGTTGGGAAAAACTGCAAAATCGTATGGCAAAAACTAGACATAGACCAACATCTTATACTATATAGCAAGGTAAAGTCAAAATGGGTACATGATTTAGACATAAAGGATGACACCATAAGCAAATTAGGAGTGTAAGGAATATTTTACCTGTCAGATATATGGAGAAGGAAAAAAAAATTGTTACCAAAGGAAAAAATAGAGAACATTATGAAGTGCAAAATGGATAATTTGATGACATTAAATTTAAAAAAGTCTTTGCATGAACAAAATCAACACAACCAAGATTAGTAGAAAAGCAGAAAGATGGGAAACAAGTATTACAAGAAATGTTTCTGATAAAGGTCTCATTTTTATATAAATTTATTTATTTACTTTTAGTTTACAACAGTCAGTTCCACAATCCCTTGAGTTTGAAATTTTTCCACCTCTCCTTACCCCTTGGTGGCATGCCATCTGATATGTTTTACAAATACCTTCATATTAAACATTAATCATGTTGTAAAGAAAAATTTTCAACAATGAGAAAGGAATGAAACAAAACAAAACATATAAGAGAGAACAAGCAATTTGCTTCAATCTACATTCAGACTTTGTAGTTCTTTTTCTGCATGGGGACTTCCCATCCCATCATGAGTCTTTTGGAGTTGTCTCATAACCTTGTGTTACTGAGAGGAGCCCAATCTGTCAAAGTTAGTCATCACAGATATGATGTGTCTGTGATTGTGTATAAAGTTCTCCTGATTCTTCTCTCCTCACTCAGCATCAGTTTATATAAGCCTCTCCAGGTTATGATAAAGTCCATCTGCTTCTCATTTCTTATAGCACAATAATATTCTGTTACATTCATATACCACAACTTGTTTAGCCATTCCCCAATTGATGGGCATCGCCTTGATTTCCAGTTCTTTGCCAGCACAAAAAAAGATCAATATGGGTCCTCTCCCCACTTGTAAGATCTCTTTGATATATAACCCTAGAAGTGGTATTGTAAAGGCCTCATTTCTAAAATACATCAAGAACAGAGTCAAATTTGGAAGAATACAAGTCATTTCCCAATTGACAAATGGTCAAAGGATATGAGGAAGGAGTTTTCAGATGAAGAAATTAAAGCTCTATATAGTCATATGAAAAAATGCTCTAAATCACCATTGGTTAGAGAAACGCAAGTTAAAACAACTTTGAGGTATCACTTCACACCTATCAGATTGGTTAATGTGACAGAAAAGGAGAACATTGGAGGAGATATGGGACATTGAGACACTAATGGATTGTTGGTATAGTTGTGAACTGAACCCACCATTCTGGAGAGTAATTTGGAACTATACCCAAAAGGCAATCAAATTGTGCATAGTGTATACCCTTTGATCCAGGAATACCACTACTAAGTCTATATCCCAAAGAGGTCATTAAAAGCAGGAGAAAGGACCTTCATGTACAAAAATATTTACAGCAGCCTTTTTGTGGTTGTAAACAGATGGAATTGAGGTAATTCCCATCCATTAGGGAATGGCTGAACAAGCTGTGGTATATGAATCTAATGGAATTCTATTGTGCTATAAGAAATGATGAGAAAGTGGATTTCTTAAAAACCTGGAAAGACTTACATGAACTGATGCTGAATGAAGTGAGCAGAGCCAGGAGAATATTTACACAGTAACAGCAATATTATGATAATAATATATAATAGCAATAAAATGATCCACCATGATTGACTTAGTTCTATATAATACAATGATCCAATAATTCCAAAAGACTAATGACAGAAAATGCTATCCACTTCTAGAGGAAAAACTCTGAATGGAGTTTGAATGTGGAGTCTGAATGCAAATTGAACCATACTATTTTCACTTTGTTGAAGCTTTTCCCTTTTTATATGTCTTCTCTCACAACATGATTAATGTGCAAATAGGTTTACATGATTGCACATGTATGATCTATATCAGATTGCTTGCTGTCTTGGGGAGAGTGGATGATAGGGAGTGAAGGGAAATACATTTGAAATTGAAAATCTTATAAAAAAAGAATATTGAAAATGATCTTTCCATGCAATTGGAAAAAATACTATTTAAAAAAGAATAAACAACTTTCCATGGAATATGAGATGCATGATATACTGCAATCTAACTCAAATACAAGATGGCAAAGTTATGTGATGGAGACCCTGAGGGGTGTGGTCAAAATGAACCCATTTATCCAGTGGGACAGCTGAAACTGATGGCCAACGTCAACCCCAACTCCCATAGGGACTGTCAGACACACACGATCTTTGGTGGAGGCAAGCAAATATAGTAGCATAGCTCAAAATTAAAAGGTAGTGTGGTGTAACAGACAGAGGACTGACTTTACCACAAGGAAAAGTCAAGTTCAAGTCTTCTACCATACTCTGGCTGTAAACCTAATTCCCATCATCTCACAGTTCTCCAGATAATTCTAACACTATCCCTTGCAGAGAAATTGTGTATGTACATTGATAGAGGTAGTTCCCTCACCTAGTAGATTCCAAAACCAAAGAAAACAAAGGGACAGTCAGTATCTAGATTGAAAACAAATTTACTGAGGTGGCTAGGTGGCACAGTGGATAGAGCACCGGCCCTGGAGTCAGGAGAACCTGAGTTCAAATTCGGCCTTAGACACTTAACATAAAAACTAGCTATATGACCTTGGGCAAGTCACTTAAACCCAATTGCCCTCCCAAAAAAGGCCAAATAAAAAGAAAACAAAATTACTTTACTTGTGATGCAAATCTGAATAGAACTGATATTCCAAAAATATTTTTAAATTTTAGTATATATATTGCCATTCTTCTTACTATATAAATCTTTGAAAGACATGTAATTGAAAAAAAAGTTTTTGTCAACCTAAGAAACAGTCCTCAGTTACCAAAAATAGCTTTTTGGACCTGACAGAAGCATATTTACCAAAATATTAAGTTATAAGGACAAATATGAATGTGGTATAAAAGTATACAGCTGTGTTTGTACACATTCACATGCATATATACATGTGCACATATATTCACATTGTTTTTGTTCATTCTGTCACTTCTGATTCATCATATCTGCATGGACCATACTATCTATGAGGTTTTCTTGATAAAGATACTGGAGTGGTCTGCCATTTCCTTCTCTAGTAGATTAAGACAAACAGAGGTTAAATGACTTGCCCAGCACAGTTAGTAAATATATGAGGCTGGATTTGAACTCAAATCTTCCTTAGGAGGCTTAGAAGTCTATATTCACTGAGTCACCTACCTGCCCATATATTGACATACTTGTATACAAAGGAGTACATGCACATTTCATGGATGTGTGCATACATATCCATTCATATATACATGTAAAATGTTTCATTAAGGTATATGGTAAAATTTGTATTCATATATATACACATATGTAAATATTTGTACATATTTACATATGTATCAATGTAGCCTAGATATAAATATAGACACATAGATGTAGATCTACATTTCACAGTGTTTGGAGGTGATCTGCAATTTAAATCAACATAGGTGTCATTCCCTTGCACTTATGTACTATAAGTTTAGTTTATAGTAGAACATTTATTTTACTTTAACATTCATTGGACAGAAAAAGAATCACCAGTATCAATCATTCTATTTATAGGTTCATTCTTTGTCTGATGTTTAATTTTGTTTACATAAAATTTTACAATGATGACAGCTCCAGGATCATGCTCATTTCATTCAACCACTCATTTATTCATTCATGACATGTAGGAGTGTTTTACTCTGTTCAAAGCAAAGATGTGCTACAGAAGACAGAATGATGACTGAAAACATGGCCCCTGACCTTAAGGAATTCATTTCACTCTGGTGAGTGAAAAGGTAGGGAATAAAATAAGTACACAAGTAACAACAGCAGCAAAAATAATATTGGAATTATATTTTATAGGGCTTCCAGGAAAGCTGAGATCATAATCATTTGGAATATTAGGGAAGGCTTTACAACATATACAAAATGTTGATTGGATTTGAAGGGCAGGTAGTATTCCAGTAGGTAAAAAATTGGGTTAAATATTCCAGATGATTGAAACAAGAGTGATGGCAGAGGGGTTGAAAGTCTTGCGGCACATATGGAGAATACTGAGTAGACCATATTGGCTAACATAGTGGGCATATAAAATGCAATAAGAGCTATGACCAGAAGTGTAGGTTGAGGAAAATATGGAGATCTCCCAAAACAAGAATTACAAAGAAAAATTAAATTCAGAGAGCAATTGTCATCTTGATAGCCTGTGAATAGAAGAGCAATTTGATCTTACCTGACGTATTGATGGATTGATCTGGTAGGAAATAGTAAGATGGGACAAGAGGAGTGAAGAGACTGTAGATGGTAAATTTGGGTAGGAGGCTGTTGAAATAGTCCAAGTTAGAAGTGATGAGGTTATGAATCAGATTGGTGGCAGTGGGAATGAAAAGGAGTAGAAAGATGTGAGAAATTTTAAAAGAGGTAGAATTCACAGTCCTAATAACCACAGAGAGCCTAAAGGGTCTTAAACACTTGAAAAATGAAAGATGTAAAAATCTTATGGAACAAAGTACAAATTTGCAAATGGATGGTGATGGGTTGGGAGTTGGAGAGGGAGAAAACAGATTTCTATTCATTCAAAAATAAATTTAAGTAATATATGTTTAACTAGGGGCTCAGAGATAAAAAGAATGAAAGCAAAGAAAAAAAATCTCTCCATTACTGAGGGGGTTGGGGGTGAAGAAGGATGATGTGTCAAAAAGTTGGGATTTAAGAGGGGTGTTTGGAACTCTGAACATATGTCTTCATAGAAATATTATAAATAATGGATTATTTCCTATAATAGGCTGTGAAGTTATTTTTTACCCCAAATGTAGTTGAAATCATGCTGTATTTCAGAAGAATAAGACCCAGACATCATGTAGCCCTTCTTGATATGTGTGTATGTATATGTTTATGTGTGTATATGTATGTATGTATGAACTATGGATGTATACATAATATTAGTACCTTATTTTTAGCAGCTTCTAAAAACATTCACAAGATAGCAAAAGAAAGAAAATATTTCAGTAAAATTCATAGGAAAATTCATTTTGATTGAGTGCTATGAATAAAAAAAAAATTTGTAGAAGGAACAAAAACCATTTTTAGTCATAAATTTTTGGTCATTTAATGCTTTCCCACTGGGTTCTCCTGCTGTTCTTGTCATGGCTAGGCACTTGTGACAGCCAAATTTTCCTGCTTTTGTGCTTTTTCTGTTAGAACTTAAATATTATTTAAATATGCCTGATTAATTGAACTATTGCAAAAGATGAAGGGGTACTGTTTAAGCCTGGATGCTGTGATCTATTTAAATGACAGAGGCTCACATCTCACTATAATTTGTGAATTAAAAGGCAAATGAAAGCTTAAATTCTTTTGGAAATTCCAATGAAAAATTTTAAGTTTCAATGCACCATTCTATTTTTTAAAATGTCTTTAAAAGAACTCAAAAGCATAGTTTATGAGTGCATATTTATACCTAAAATGCTTTGTCATTAAAAGTTCCATTCTCCTAATACTGTCTTTTTATCTTTAAATTTTTCCTGACTCCTGTCCTACCTAAAATATTTTATCACCTGGATATATTCTATCCTTCTGGTCTAATTCTTGGTTTTCTGATTAAATAATCCATCATTGGAGCTAGATGCTTTTTCCTTATGCATTTGTAGTGGAAATGGCTCATCAGTTTCAGACAACCTCACTCTCAATTATTTTCCACTTTCTCTTCCTGTTGTGCCAAATTTCTGTATTTTGGCCAAAATTTTATGGGCTAAAATTTATAACTACAGTTTAGTTTTCAGTTCCTTGTTCTATTGTTCATTCTTTGAAATCCTGGTTTCCCTCTGCATTCTCCAGAGAACTTCATAACTTATAGATGTTAAATAATATGCTTGCTAGGAAAATATTCATGATGAATACAGATTTTTAAAAGCAGCAAAAAGCAAATAAAACAGGCACCATGCCAGTGTTAATATGGAGCTCACTATTACTTTGTACTTTTAAAGAACTGGATATAATATAGATATTTATCTACTTCTAGGAATGTTAGAAACTTTGATATATGAATATAATAGAATATTATGTCACTGTAAGAAATTATGAATATTATGAATATGGAGGAACGAGTGAAGATATATAAAATTAGGAAAAGTAACATAAGCAGTACCAGGAAAAAAAGTATGCAAAAAAACTTAAATGATATAAATGGGAAAATAACTAAAAAAATATCTAAAGTGAATTCTGTGGCATTATTATAATAGCAAGCTTGGCTCATTACTCTTTGGGAAATGGGAGTTCTGTTTTTCAGAATGGGGAGAAGAAAAGAAAGAAAAAAAGAAAGGGAGGGAAGGAAAGAAGGAAGAAAGGGAAAGGAAGAAACACACAAACATATACATATATATATAAAGTAAAAATTGAATAATTTTTTTAAATACAGAGCTTACAAACATTTTCTACTAAAATTTTGGAAAATGAGGTGGCACAGTGAATAGAACACTGGCCCTGGAGTCAGGAGGACCTGAGTTCAAATCCGGCCTCAGACACTTAACATTTACTAGCCCAGTGACCTTTTACAAGTTGCTTCACCCCAATTGCCCTCCAAAAAAAGCCAAAAAAAAATTGAAAAATGTCATGCAAAGATAGTAGTATGTATCATCTATTAGATTCTTTCTTTTCTTGCCAAAGTATATTGGACAGAATGCTCTCTATGCCAATCTGAAAATCCTTCCTCCAAAATCATTACTCTTTGCTTCCTGGAATCATGAAAATCACCAACTATATTCTGAGTCTCCAAATTTTAAGTCTATTTTACCTTAGCCAAGATTCACAGCCTAGGTTTGATGATAGAATTATATTAAAATCATCCAACTTGCCTTTTAGTTACAAATTTTAATTAACAGTAAATTTTAATTTTAATTAATTAATTAAATTAATAATAAACTCAGTTTAAGATATTTATTAAGCCCCTACTATGGAATAGGGCACTATTTGGAAAAATACAACATCTTCATGTTTCCCACAAGGTGGTGAATGTTTTACTAATATGATTCATGCTGTCCTTAATGATCACCAACTACTCATTATTGAACATCATTCTTTTTTAATCAAACCTCTAAAAGAACAAATATTTTGTTTAAAAAGACAGAACCTGCCACTTATTAGCTATGCAGATTTCACCTCTTTTAGTCTCCCTATCAAGGGGTTGTACAAATTGGTACAAGGAAGAAAATAAGCACATATATATATATATATATATATATATATATATAAAAATCACCTACTCTGTATGTACCAAGCACTGTGTTAAGTGCTTTCACAAATTCTTTCACTTGATTCTCACAACAATACTAGATAGGTACTATTATTATCCCCATTTTACAGATGAGGAAACTGAGGCACACAGGATAAATGACTTGCTCAGGGTTTCACATCTACTAAGTATCCAAGGTTGACTTTGAACTCAGGTCATCCTTGCTCCAGGACCAGAGCTTTGTCCACTGAGCCACTGGCTAACTGGGTGACTTCTAAGGACCTATCTACTTCTCCACCTATGATCCCATAACCCTTAGTTAAGGATTTTGTTTTGCCAATATTTGTAAGGTATTCTAAGTTAGGATTAGGGAAGTTAGTATTCTGGAAACTGGAAATAAAACTTTCTAGAAAGGGCTCTGTGCCCTTTAACAATATACAAGTTCTCTCTCATTTCTCATTGCATTAGCTGCACATATTTCTAGCAGTTCTCTTCCATTCTAAGGTATTGGATTCCTATTTAGGGCAAAGGAACAGATATTTAGAACTTCAGAACCATGTAGAGGTCAATTAGTTTACTCTCATTTTAAAATATGAGTAAACTGAGGCACAATGAGTTTAAGTGACTTGTCAAAGGGAATAAAAGTCCTTGTTCTTCAGTTGTGTTTAGTCACATCCAACTCTTTGTGGCCCCATTTGAGGTTTTCTTGGCAAAGGCACAGGAGTGATTTGCCATTTCCTTCTTCAGATCATTTTACAGATGAGGAAACTGAGGTGAGTAGGATTAAATGGCTTTCCCAGGGTCCCAGAGCTAGGAAATGTCTGGGGCCAGATCTGAATTTGGGAAGATAAATCTTCCTGACTCTAGGCCTGGCATTCCATTTACTGAGCCACCTTGCTACCCCTAAAAGGGTCAATATTATATTGGTAAATGAGGTCCTTGAATTCCAAAGATAGAATTCTTTCTACTGTACTACTCTACATATCTAAATAAGGATTTTTGGTATTTACAAGAGAGGGATGCATGCATCAAGAAGTAAATAGACTTACATACAAATGACCTAATTAATACCAGTGCCTAACCTGAACTCACATGAAACTTTGAATATTTATCAATGGTAAATAATTTTCTTAGATCAGTTCTACCAGAACCTGGGAGCACATGAGTGGTTAAGAATACAGTGAGTAGGGGCAGATAGGTGGCATAGTCAATAGAGTACCAGAGTCAGGAGGACCTAAGTTGAACTCCAGCCTCCGAAACCTAATACTTAATAGCTGTGTGACCTTGGGAAAGTCACTTAACCCCAATTGCTTTACCCTTCAAAAAAAAAAAAGAAAACAAATAGAAAAAGAATAGAGTGAGTACATGGCAGCTATTTGACAGGGAATAAAATGGATTGGATGGGCAGAATTCATAAGGTCAATGAGAAGACAATTAAAATATTTGAAGAATATAGGAATAGAGCTTAGTGATTTTTGAATATTTTGACAGATAGTAGGAAGATGTTCATTCTTAATCAATAACTTAATGATTTATTTGCACAACAAAGACAAGTTAAAAATTCTAAATTTGCAGATTCACCAATTTAAATAAGACATGCTCATATCGAAGACTAGTGTTATCAAACAGCAATGGTACATAAACTGAATTGTACATAAGGATCTTTGCTGGTTGCATACTGACTTGGGAAACCAATTATTAACATTATCTATGTTTTATTCTATTTATATTTACTTTCTTCAATATTTTGCAATTCCATTTTAATCTGGTTTGGGCAGGACCTGGGAGTTTTTGACTCCGTTTTAGACAAAAGCCTGAAAACTGAAAATGAAGATGGGCACAGTTTGGAGATATGGTAAAAAAAAAATAAATAAACAAATCATTTAATTTGGAAGTGGAAGATATTGAGGAGGGGCAGAAGTATGAGGGCAAAAAGAGACTGTAGGGATTAGGAATGGCACGGGAGAAGAAAATGATCTGGAAATCAATCTTCCAAAACACAAAGACATAATTGATGTCCTAGATACGTCATTGGGAGAACCAGCACCGAGAATAACATGCATAAATAATGAATATGGAAATGTGAGGCAGAAACTCCTGAAGGAGCTCTCTGAAGAACCCTCACAGATCCTAAGAGAGATGAAGGGAAGGAAAGAGCAGAGAACAGACAGCAGGGTACCACTTAATTATCTCTTTCTTTTTACTAAGGAATATCCCAGAGGAAAGGAATAATTAGCTCACCCCATGAACTGTGTATCCAACCTTTTGAACCATACAAGCATGTCCAAAGTCAACATCAGTGACCTAAATTAAAAGCCCGATTACCATTCAAAGCAGAATAGTAAAGAAAAAAAAGTGCTATTGATAGGTCCTATATTAGGCAATAAGCACTTAGCCAGGTATTACTACTTATGTATAGTCAGCATCTTAAGTAGTTTTCAAATGTCTGCAATTTATTAATGAGGCTCATTTAGTGATTTTTAGCGCCCCATAATTATATCCCATCTATATGTTTGATGCCCCACTTGCATACAACCATCCAACAACTCACACACAAGTTTAAAGATATCATAGAATAAATTATAACTACTCTTTAATTAAAAGGAACCAAATTAAAACATTAACCACCCCATCCCCCCCCCATCATAAAGGCCACTACAGCTAATTGACATTTTGGGAAATATTTAGCAATATCTATTAAGCTCCTGAATTTAGATTGTGAAAGGATTTGAGAGTGAAATCCCTGAGAGCTATTTTATTTTTCTATGTTTTCTTTTATCACACAATCATCTTTATTAACATGGATTATTCTATATTACTCCTTTCCATTTTAGGTAGTAGGAGAAGAGTAAAGATAGAAAGATAATTGATGGGTATTTAAAATATCTAAACTAGATCTAGATGAAAGATAAAGTAAAAAAGAAAACATGAATTAAAGCTTGTGTATTCTGTGATAGTAAACACACACACAACTAGAAACACGTAGACACTCATTGATTGGACAATGCCAAAATAAGTTTTGGGAAATGTTTGTTTTATTTTTTAAGCTCAAAACAAAATAAAGTTTGAGTGACTAGGTGGTGCAGTGAATAGGGCACTGGCCCTGGAGTCAGGAGTACCTGAGTTCAAATCCGGACTCAGACACTTAACACAAAAACTAGCCATGTGACCTTGGGCAAGTCACCCCCAATTGCACTCCAAAAAGGAAAAAAAATTTTTTTTAATAAAATTAATTTAAAAAACAAATTATGGTAGATAAATGCAACCAAATATTATTACATTGTAAAAAATGAATGAATATAAAGAATTGAAAGATCCAAGGGAAGACTTAAATGAATTGATACAAAATGAAGTAAGGAGAACCAGGGAAACAATATATAAACAGGGGTCCTTAACATTTTTCATTTTTATTTGTCATGGATCCTTTTAGTAGTTTGGTAAAGTTTATGGGTCTCTTCTCAGAACAATGTTTTTTGTTTTTTTTTTGATGAAGGAAATACTTAATTTTTCTTAGAAGTTAGAGAAGATAAAGATGTATTTTTTTTTCCATCTGAGTTCATGGATCCCATAAAATCTATCCATGGACACAGTAAGGGGTGAGGGGTAGTCAGTGGACTCTAGATTAAGAATTACCCATATAAATAATCACTACAGGAGCATAACTGAAAAGAATAAACAAACAAAAACATTGCACTGTGTAATTATGATAACCAAGCTTGCTTTGAAAAAGAAAAGAGAAAATATACCTTCTTCCAATCTTTGAAGAAGTGTAGGGAGGGAGTTAGAAGATTTTAGACACCATCATTGGTTTATTTGGTAATGACAGTTTGTTTAAACAGCCCCACCCCTTTCTCTTATGTTCTTTGGCACTGTTACAAGGGCTGGTTCATTGTGTATGGAAGTATGGGGAGGGACAGATTTCTAAATTCAAGAGATATGTAAAACAAAGTATATCAATAAAATAACAAAACCTTTAAAACATTAAGTACAAAGCAAATACTCCTATGATTATAATTTGCTTGCACGATCTAGACAAAATCAAATAAATACTCTAATAACAAAGCAAAGGACTACAGACATCTCATTAGATAATATTTCAAGTGTGCATTGTACCAGTTGAAATTTAAAAGGAGTTTCCAAAGTGGGAGCTTCATTTACAAAATTAGTTCATTCATGGTAGGCTTGGTATTTAGGAATGCCCGCACCTGGTTGCTTTTTGATTGCGCAGTGGGTCAAGAGGGTTGTGACATTCTCTGAGCCAGGAGAAGGCTATATGTACCCTGATGTGAGATTTTGTTTTGGGGCTCACTTTGAGAAATGTTGTGTGACTTGACCACACAACTCTGGGCAGGCATTGAGAGCCTCCTGGCTTTGAAAACCCAGATGTTGATGCTTCCCTGTCTGGTAACTGACTAGGTATGGATGTAATGGTCAGGCAGCTGGAAGCCTGTCTGCTGATTTGTTTCTCTGTCTGTATTTTTTGTCTGCTTGTAACCTCCCTTGAACTAGGTAAATGACATATGTTTGATTAAAGCGATATTGTTAACCCATTTTGAGTTGCTTTCCTTTAGAAAAGCAGATCTAAGAACCTGTGTTGGCAGCCACCCTGGGTATGTCGGGGTGCTTGCTGTTACTATATATAAACCTTATGGTATCAACACACTTTGGAGAGGATTTAGTCTATAAGCCTAACCAAACATATGTTTATATATATATATATGTTCTGTTTATATATTCTCTATATTTATGCCTATCATAATAGGGATAAACAAACATTATGTTTATGCCTATTGTACTAACCTTTCTCCAATGTATACAGATGTTATAAGGTCCTCCTCATGATAACACAGAGTTTATTATCCATAGAAGCATATATATTTAGAGTCATAAAAGTCCATAGAGATCACAATTCCCATCTTAGAGATGAAGAAACTGAGTACAAGACAATCTTTATCATCATATTTCCCATCTTCCATTTAGCCCCCAGGTTGCAGTCCTGTTGATTATCATTTTAAACCACCTTTCAGATACATCCCTTTCTCTCCATTAATATTCTAGTTCAAGCCCTCTATCACCTCTTGCCTAAATTGTCTGGTCTCCCTATTGTAAGTCTCTCCTGACTCTCATTCCTCCTTCATATAGCTGTCAAATTAATATTTCCAAAACCCAGGCTATTATTACCCTGCTCAAATGTGACTTGGTCTTTTGTCTAGCATAAAATATCAACTCCTTAGTTTGTCTTCTAAAACTCTCTACAATTTGGTTCTACCTTAGCTTTCTGAATTTATTTCCTATTGCTCCCATTTTCATACTTTACAGTCGATCCAAACTGGTCTATAAGTTATCCTACACCCCAATTCACCTTACCTAACCCCTCTTAATTCCAGTGCATTCCCTCTGTTAATGAACTTCTTTTTGTCATACATATGCAGTTCTTTGTATATATCTGTTTGCCTATCCTGTCTCCCCTATTAGATCGTAAGCTCCTTGAGGGCAGGGAATTTATTTTGCTTCTTTTTGTGTCCCTTGTGCTTAGTACAGTGTCTGGCACACAACCTGCATTTAAATCAATGCTTATTAATGTATTGATTGATTACTTTTCTCTGTATCTTTATCTTTGCATAAATTGTCCCACACAGTTAAAATACACTTATACCCCACTTCTATCCTGGACAATTCCTAACTTTTTTTCAAGGTTCAGTTCAAGTGCCACCTGCTACAAGAAGTGTGTCCTGATTCTCTTGCACTACCCCTCTCCACAAAGGGGTGAAAGTGCCTTCTCAGGTACATTACTTTTTATGTCTTTATATAGCGCTCATTTATATACTGTTGTTTATGTTGTTTCACCTCCACAGAATGGAAGTTCCTTGAGGACAGGGAATTTTTTTTAAGCATTGTATCCCCAGAGTCCAGTACTACATATGGAATATTTACATTTAGTCATTCAGTCATGTCTAACTTTTCATGACACCAGGGAACATACTATCCAGGGGCAAAGATACTGGAGTTGTTTGCCATTTCCTTCTCCAGTGGCTTAAGACAAACAGAAGTTAACTTGATTGACCAAGGTCACACAGCTAATAAGTGTCTGAGGCCAATTTTGAACTAGGTCTTCCTAACTTTAGGTCCAGTGCTCTGTCCCCTGAGCCACCTAACTGCCTCACAAAAGGAATATAAATAGAAGTAAATAAATGTTTCTTGAAAGGATGAATGAATGAACAAATGACTTGCCCAAGGTCTCAAAATAGAGGAACCAAAATCAAACTCATTCTGTTATAGCATACTGTCTCATACCCCCTTGTCATTTTGAAGAATAATTACTTCCACTCAAGAAATAAAATTCTTGATACAACCATTCCTTATTTATCAGTGGTGTTTTTTTTTTCCCATTTAGTATAAGATTTATTATTTATAAACTTTTGTCAAAGTTTGAAGCCAACAGAGCTCACAGTATGCGTAAAACATTGTTTTTGCCCTGGATTTAACACAAATTATGCCTGTCTTTGGAGCAGCAGTTCCTAGTATGGGGTCTGTGGACCCCTGGAATGGCTCGGGCTTATTGTATAGTAGCCTTAAACTGGTGTGTACAGCAAATACTCATTTTGAGTCTAGTTCAGTGCCAAGAATATATGTATCACAATTCAATATAATAAGCAAATGTGCTACTGTATGTATCTTTGGAAGAGTTAATAATGTCACACCTATCTATGTATTACTAGTTGAATTATATTTAGATGTAATGAATAATCAGCATATTAATTTAATAGAATTATGAATTCTTAGTAGGTTTTTTTTTTTTGCTATTTTCTTAATTAATAGAAACTAATAACAAAGTCACTATCCTGCCAGGATTACAAAATATTTTGATGCTATAAAGCACCTACACTCTCAAGGACTTTTGGTAGCAACTGTACTACTCTACAGTGTCTCTATAAAATTTGAATTAATTTAATGCTTCTTCTCAATATGTTTTTCTCTGAAGTTAGCACAAAAATATCAAAAAACTTCATTTTAAATCAACCTTAAAGGATTGCATATTAAAATTCCTCCTTGTAAATTCATAAGGACTAAAGAAATGTTTGTCTGCTTTGGAAATTGAAGATCTTTCTCAACATTTTGAAGAATATTTTTATATTTATTTTATAAACATAAATGCCAATTGAATAAAATTAAAACAACTTGCTAAAACATATATTTTCTCTTTATAAAAATTAAGAAATGCAGTTTTGAAATTGTTGATCTGAATGTCAATATTTGGAATATTAAGACTAGTATTTTAGGTCAAGCTAATGCATCGGTCAATTCTATATACTGATTTTTTGAATGAATACTTTTAAAGACAACACAACCATATTCACATTTAAAAAAAACAGTTAATTTATAATTATAGTTTTAAAATAAATACCTATTTTACTCCAGACACTTTCATATTTGACATATCATTAAATAAATTTTTAAAATATCTGAACCTAGTTTTGTTATAATTTACAACAGGGAAGCATCCCTATCCTCACATTCAAAACAGCTTTAACTCAAATGGAACTCTTACTCAGAATCTGATTATGATGGAGCTTGATAAAGAAACCTATTCTTAAGTTGAGCTGCTAAGTCACTCTGCTGCTACTTTGACAAAACAGTAGAGTTACAGTACGGGAAACAATATCCTTTTTATTACCATTACTTCACAGGACAGAGCAATGAATACACTGATGCCAGATTGGCAGATTTGGGAACTGTGATCACATTAGTTATGCATCTTAAATTAAGAGTTGGGACACTATATACATATTTAATTGCATCATTTAATTCCTGGGAGGGGAAAAGGCTCTCAGTATAGAAAGATTCAACCCTACCATTTTTCTTTTCTTCATTAAACTTTCTTATCTTCTCTTCTAAGAAAAGGCCAGCTCTTTGAAGTCAGAATAATTTGTTTCTAGCAAGAGTCTCTGGTTTATAATCCTGATATTATTAATACAAAGCATTTTTGTATTTTAAAGAAGCATCACTCTACTACATTATAAATTGTTGAAAACTGGGTATGTATTATGTATTTTTCAATGTATAATTCACAGAAATATCTAAAAAATAAATATCATTGGTAAATCAATAAATCAACAGGCTTTATGTTCTCACTATGTAACATGGTAGGCTCTAGGGATGTAATGAGTAAAAAATAGTAATTCCTTCCCTCAAAGTTCTTGTATTCTGTTGGGGAAACAGCATATTTACATATAAATAAGCATAAACAAGATGCCAAGAAAATATGAGCCCATTAGGAAGTAGGAGGAGATACCAAGAGCTGAGGAATAAGGAAATGTCTCTTGTAGGAGATGAGTTTTGGAGCTGAACTCTGAAGGAAGCTAGGGATTTTATGGGGTACAGATACATACTGACCTTTGGGAATAGCTTATGCCAAAATAAACCAACCAATGTGGAGTAGGGAACTGGAATTCTGTGAGTAACAAAAGCAGGTCAGTTTGGGTGGACAGTAGTGTATGGATGTTAATACAGTAATATAGAATTCATCTTGAAAAGCAGAGGAAGTACAAATAGCAAAGGGCTTTATGTAACAAGGAAATAAATGAATTTCCTCTTTGAGGCAATAGGGAGCCACTTGAACTTTTGAAGAAGAGGGATAAAATGATCATACTTATGCTTTTCGCACTGTGGAGGATGGATTTGGTGGGAGAAAGACTTGAGAAAATAAGAGTAATTTATGTGATCATCATACATCTAGAGATAGTAGGACCTTCCCGAATATATATTTCTTTTCTCTCATTACAATTAAGCACACTGAGGTTCTGTGAAGGTAATAGAGTCTACTAAGGTCTCTAGGTAGTTAGTGATAAAAGCAGCATTTGAAAACAAGGTCAATACACTCAGTGTTTAATTCCTCTTATAATTCTTAATTTGTATTAAAACCAAAGAGGAAGTGGTCATTATTTACTCCACCAGGATAAAATATAGTGATGAAATTTCAATGAAATTGTCACATGACAACCAACATCCCAGAATCAGGGAGGGTCCTAAAGTAAAGGTGTGAAGCAGGAAATGTGTATTTATGCTCCCCTCCTTGCCTTCAGGTAATATGCTCTGGGTCCTCAGTGCTTCACTCTCCTTGGCCCCACCCAAGCTTGTCCTTAAAAATGAATAGAATAGCAGATATAATTGGAGGAAGGCATCAGAAACATCTGCTGAACAGAAATGTCAACTCTGTAACCCATCATTATCTCATTATAGCTGCTTTCCTTTTATTCTTGATGTTACTTTTGTGTTCATAGAATGTCATGATCTCTAAGTTGAAAGGGATTTCAGAAGCCTTCTATTCTACTCTTTATCTGAAGGGTCTCTCCTATGTCATCCCAGAAAAGAGTTCCGACAGATGACTGTATCTCTACTGTGATTAGGTCTCTATTGAGTCTTCTTTGTTCCAGGTTCAAAATTTCCAGTTGCTTCAACTGGTAATAGTATAGAATGGTGTGGACTCATGGCTGACATCGATGCCTCTGGAATTTTCCTCAAACCATTCTTTTCCACAAATGTGAGCACAAGAATGGGATCAGTAAATAGTTTTCAAAGGAGATTATGAAAATAAAAACAACTATGTGAAATATTTCTTTTATTTACTACTAATAAGAGAAATACAAAAAAAAATTGTTTCAACTCACATGTACCAAATTGGCAAAAGTGACAAAAATGAAGATGTTTAATGTTGGCTCAGAGGAATGAAATACTAATATATTATTGGTGTAGTGGTGAATTTGTCCAAGGCTAGAAAATGCTAGAAAAAATGCTAGAAAGCAATTTTGAATTACATGGAAAAAGTAAATTATTCACACTTTTGATGTAGTGATACTCTAAGTCAAAGACAAAAAGAAACATTCCACATATTTTCAAACAGGCATATCAGTGTTTTTAGCTAGCAAAAAATCAGCAATATGGTGGGTGCCTATTCATTGAAGAGTAGTTGAAGAAACTGTGACATATAAATATAATAGAATGTGACTGTGTTTTAAGAAATGAAAAAATGAAGAATTCAGGGAAGCTGTGGAAGACTTCATAAATTAAAGCAGAATGAAATAAAAAGAACTGAGAGAAATCTATATGCAATTATGATAACAAAGATTAAAATAACACTAACAGGAAGGGAAACACTTAAAAATAATAATTACCAATGATCAAAATGGGAAAAAAAGATAATGAAATGTACTTCTTCCCTTTGAATAGAAAGGGCTGTGTGTGTGTATGTGTGTGTGTGTGTGTGTGTAGGAATGTATGTGTAAGGGATGGGGGTTATAGGTGAGTACTGTTTCTTATATTGTCAAATATATTAATTATGTTGGTTTTCTTACCTACTTTTTTTTTTTTTTTTTTTTTTTTACAATGTAGGGTTCAAAGATTCTATATAGGAAGAAGGGATGGGGGTGGAAACAACGTATATATTCAGACATTAAAATAAAAGATTTCAATAAAACATTTTGTTATAGGAGGGACAAAGAATCACCATTAAATTAGGGGTAGGGAAGTTGAAGTCATGGAGGTGGGGGAATAAAGGTCAGCTGTCCACTTATCTTTCTTCTTTTCTTGATATGTAAAAGGAATCATGAGCTTATTTCTACTTCAGTTTTATGGAAAGAAGCAAGCAGAAATGAATTGTGTATTTATGAACAGAAACGTAGTAGAAATTTGCCTTGTGTAGGTTTCTTCATTTTCACTTACAGTATCCCACAATTGTTACTCCCTCCTTCCCAACAAAATGTAAATCTCTTGAATCTGATTCTTTTAGGACTCTGATCTCTAATGTGTAAAAACCAGTCATTGTCTGATCCAGCCCCTATCTGCAATTTAACAGGCACTTTATCTCAATTCCAAGACTTGATTTCAATCCTCTAAGTTTCAGTCACTATTCATATTTCTCTAGTTCCAGTTGGCCTCATTTCTTTTTGGCCTTCCCAGACTCAGCTCAACTCCAGGAGGGTGTAACTGTCAGTACATTTGTATGAGAAAGTGAGCAGCCGGACAGAAATTCAGTAATATGCCTAGACTCTTTGCTTTTCATCTCCACCCTTACCACTCCTATTCATTTGCATCAATTTCTGGGTGTTTACCTGAGTTTGGAGACACTATACTTGGCTGGGTGTAGTCAGTTGTCACTTGGGTGAGGTATAGGAAAGCAAGATGATTTGCTCAAAGGTTAAGTAGTCAGTGAGTCAATAGGAAACATGGAATGTGGAACTTTCCATTCCTGGGTGGACCTCTTCAATAATGTGTTTTAAGCAGAGTTAGCAAAACCATCAAATGGACTATAGTAAACTTTTTTCCCATTGGGAATCATTTTTAAATGGGCCATGTTGAACCTATAAACCTGGGACAGATTATAGGTCATTGTAAAGCAGAATGAGTAGCCACATTCTCCTCAGAAGTTCTTTGTTGCCCTAAAGCTGATCTCATAAACTTTCCCTTTCCTCATTTAGGGGCATAAGTAGGCTTATCCTACTTATATCCAGCTAGGTGAATTCTGAATGATTGCTTTTTTAGCAATTCTATAACATTGCAATTCCTTATAGCAGGTGTTGCCATATACTAGATAGAGGAAGTAGAGTCTGGGTATTATTTGCCTTCTTCTTATGGCCTTGAATTTGCAAGGCCAGCACTTCTGAAACTGTGAATTTCCTCCTAGTTGCTTGAATGTGAGGAGGAGCATGGATTAGACTGTTTCCAGCTACAAAAGTCCATCACTTTGACCTTGATAATCTAGATGTAATATAGCTACAAAGTCCAGAACTCCACATTTCTCAAAAACAAACAAAAACCAACCTAAAATTACAAGTAACAGAAAGATGCATAGTGGGGAAAAAGCATCCTGTAACATTGTGTCAATGGGGACTGCATGCAAAATGCACAATAAAAGACGTTATTGAGGAAAAGATGTTGTGTCAGTTAAACGACTATAGATCTAATGCTCAAAAGAACCTTGAGAACCATCCCATCCAAAAGCTACCCAGTCCAACTCCCTCTTTTTATAAAAGAAGAAACTGTGGCCAACACAGTTTGTGATTTACTGAAGGGCACATAGGCAACAGGTTTCAGAAGTAGAATTTGAACCCAGGTCCTTTGTCTCCAAATCAAGGATTCTTTCTGCTGTACATGCTTCAAGAAATAATGATGGTAGCAGGTTAAATGGAATGGTAGACTGATATCATTCTAATAATCTAAGGGCAAGGGAAAGACCTCCAGGGTTTTGGATGGATCTTCTATTTAAGATTTATGGGGAGACATAGATATGCCAGGCATGGTGGCACACATCTATAATCCCTGTTATCCTTTAGACTGAGGCTAGTAAATCACTTGAACTTGGGAGTTCTGAACTACAGTGAGCCAAGACAACTGGGTGCCTGCAGTAAGTACAAAAATATGGTGAGCAACTAGGAACTATAAGGGGAAATGGTACCAG
>NW_027185777.1:11526292-11526991 GCF_028583685.1 Petaurus breviceps papuanus | reverse complement strand
CAAAAATATGGTGAGCAACTAGGAACTATAAGGGGAAATGGTACCAGGTTGTCAAAGAAAGTGAACTGGCCTGTGTCAGAAAAAAGGGAAAAAGAAAGAAAGAAAGAAAGAAAGAAAGAAAGAAAGAAAGAAAGAAAGAAAGAAAGAAAGAAAGAAAGAAAGAAAGAAAGAAAGAAAGAAAGAAAGAAAGAAAGAAAGAAAGAAAGAAAGAAAGAAAGAAAGAAAGAAAGAAAGAGAAAGAAAGGAAGGAAGGAAGGAAAGAAGGAAGGAAGGAAGGAAGGAAGGAAGGAAGGAAGGAAGGAAGGAAGGAAGGAAGGAAGGAAGGAAGGAAGGAAGGAAGGAAGGAAGGAAGAGTGAAAGCAACCATACTGATCAGTAGTGGGATCTGGCCCACTAGGAAGAGGGAGAGAGAAGGAGAGGTATGGGGAGAAGGAAGAAGAGGAGAGAGGGAGAGAGAAAGGGGGAGAGGGGAAGGAGGAGAGAGAGAGAAAGAGAGAGAGAGAGTGAGACAGAAAGAATCATAGAGTATGAGAAGATATGAAGGCATTGGAACCTCCACTGATGACAACATTGATGGAAATATGGTTGTAAAAAATTCAAGAAATTCAGTTATATTTCCTTAAAATAAGAAGTGTTGCCACCAGGTAGGCGCAGAGAGAGAGAGAGAGAGAGAGAGAGAGAGAGAGAGAGAGAGAGAGA
>NW_027185777.1:11506027-11526282 GCF_028583685.1 Petaurus breviceps papuanus | reverse complement strand
GAGAGAGAGAGAGAGAGAGAGAGAGAGAGAGAGAGAGAGAGAGAGAGTACTGAGGACAATTTACCATTTAAATTTTTTTTGATGGAAAATGCTATCCACATTTTTGTTTTATTTTTTTCTTTTTGTTCTGTTTCTTTTTTTTAAAATTGATTTGTTTATTTACTTTTAGTTTACAACATTCAGTTCCACAGTCCCATGAGTTTCAAATTTTCTCCCCCTCCCTCTCCTCCCCCCCCCATCATGACTGCATGCACTTGAATATAGGATCTACAAATATCTTCACATTAATTGTTAGTCAAGTTGTAAAGAAGGATTATAACTGATGGAATGATCAGTGGGAAAGAGGAAACACAACAAAACAAGAAAAACACAGTAAGTAGATTGTTTCGATTTGCATTCAGACGCTGTATCTCTTTTTCTGGATGTGGTATCTCTTTTGATCATGAGTCTTTTGGAGTTGTCTTACAACCTTACATTGCTGAGAGGAGCCCAGTCTATTGAAGTTATTTGTCACACATACATTGTGTCTGTGATTATGTACAGATTCTCCTGGTTCTGCTCTTCTCACTCAGCATCAGTTTATATAAATCTCTCCAGGTTATTAACAAGTCCATCTGCTCCTCATTTCTTACAGCACAGTAGTATAACATTACATTAATATACCACAACTTGTTAAGCCATTCCCCAATTGATGGGCATCCCCTTGATTTCCAATCCTTTGCCACCACAAGAAGAGACCCTATAAATATTTTTGTACATATGGGTCCTCTTCCCACTTCTCTGATCTCTCTGGGATATAACCCTAAAAGTGGTATTGCTGGGTCAAAGGTCACTTATTTATAGCCCTTTGGGCATAGTTCCAGATTGCTCTCCAGAATGAATGAATCAATTCACAACTCCACCAGCAATGCATTAGTATTCCAATTTTTCCACATCCTCTCCAGTATTTATCATTTTCCTATTTTGTCATCTTAGCTAATCTGGCTGGTGAGATGTGGTAACTCAGAGTTGTTTCGATTTGCATTTCTCTAATCAATAGTGATTTAGAACATTTTTTCATATGCTTATATATAGCTTTAATTTCATCTTCTGAGAACTACCTGTTCATATCCTTTGACCATTTATCAATTGGGGAGTGGCTTATATTATATTATATTATATTATAGATTCTACTCAATTCTTTGTATATTTTAGAAATGAAGCCTTTATCAGAGACCCTGGTTGTAAAAATTTTTTCCCAATTTTCCACTTCCCTCTTAATCTTGGTAACATTGGCATTATTTGTACAGAAGCTTTTCAATTTAGTGTAATCAAGATTATCCATTTTGCATTTTATGATGTTCTCTAACTCTTGTTTTGTCATGAATTCTTCCCCTCTCCATAGATCTGACAGGTAAACTATCCCTTGCTCTCCCAGATTGCTAACAGTATAGCATTTATAGCTAGATCATGTACCCATTTTGACTTTATTCTGGTGTACAGTGTTAGATATTTGTCTATGCCCAATTTCTGCCATACTATGTTCCAGTTTTCCCAGCAGTTTTTGTCAAATAGTGCTTTCTTATCCCCAAAACTGGGGTCTTTGGGTTTATCAAACAGTTGATTACAATAGTCACTAGCTGCTGAGTCTCATGTAACCCACTACTCTGTTCCTCAGCCAGTACCAAGTAGTTTTGATGACTGCTGCTATATAATACAGATTAAAATCTAGTATGGCTAGGCCACCTTCCCTAGTATTTTTTTTTCATTAATTGCCTTGATATTCTGGACCTTTTGTTCTTCCAAATTAATTGTGCTACTATTTTTTCTAGCTCTACAAAGTAATTTTTTTTGTAGATTGATTGGTATGGCACTAAATATGTAATTTAATTTAGGTAAAATTGTCATTTTTATTATATTAGCTCAACCCATCCATTAGCAAATGATGTTTTTCCAATTAGTTAAATCTGACTTTATTTGTGTGAAAAATGTTTTGCAATTGTGTTCATATGAGTCCTGGGTTTGTTTTGGCAGGTTGATTCCCAAATATTTTATAATGTCTACAGTAACTTTAAATGGGATTTCTCTTTCTATCTCTTGCTGTTGGATTTTGTTAGAGATATATAGGAATGTCAAGGATTTATGTGCCTTTTTTTATATCCTGCAACTTTGGCAAATTTGTTTATCACCTCGAGAAATTTTTTACTTGATTCTCTAAGTATATTATTGCATAGAATGAAATGTGGTTTCTCAAGTAGACTATTTGCTAAATTATTAGAAGCCTTTAGGCCTCAGTTTCTAGCTACCAGAAGTCAGGTGACTTGGTGAGGGAAAAATGAAAATCCAGAAATCCCCCTGTCACCCCACCGGCCAAATAAGGGAATGTTAACAAAACAGCCAATCAATTTAAAAGATTACATGAGGAAGGGGAGAGTTAGGGTTTTCATGAGGTTTTCTGCTATATAACCCCGCTTTGGCCTCTGTACAGCAGCCTTCTCTCTCTGGACTTCCCAGTGATGGGAACATCTACTTCTTATCAGATTCAATAAAACTTCCTGCTTTCACCTTGAGACATCTTGGAGTAGTCAGTTTGGGGTGAGTATGATCTCTGTACCCCGCACATTATCATATAATCTACGAAGTGATAGCTTAGTCTCTTCTTTGCCTAATTTGATTCCTTCAATTTCTTTTTCTTCTCTTATTACTACTGCTAACATTTCTAGTACCAGATTGAATAAGAGGGGTGATAGTGGACATCCTTGTTTCACCCCCATCTTATTGGAAATGCTTCTAGCTTATACCCATTACATATAATACTTGCTGCTAGTTTTAGATAGATGCTACTTCTCATTTTGAGGAAGTCTCCATTTATTCCTATATTTTCTAGTGTTTTTAATAGGAATGGGTATTGTATTTTGTCAAAAGCCTTTTCTGCATCTATTGAGATAATTGTATGGCTTCTGCTAGTTTTGTTGTTGATGTGATCAATCATACTGATAGTTTTCCAGATATTGAATCACCTTTGCATTCCTGGAATAAATCCTACCTGATCAAAATGTATTATTCTCATGATAAGTTGCTGTTGTCTTTTTGCTAATATTTTATTTAGAATTTTGCATCTATATTCATAAGGAAAATTGGTCTGTAATTTTCTTTCTCTGTTTTGTCTCTTCTTGACTTAGGTATCAGTATGATATTTGTGTCATAAAAATTATTTGGTTAGACTCCTTCATCTCGAATTTTCCTGAATAATTTGTAAAGTATTGGAGTCAATTATTCTTTAAATGTTTGGTAGAATTCACTCGTAAAACCATCTGGCCCTGGAGATTTTTTCCTAGGGAGTTCATTGATGATTTGTTCAATTTATTTTTCTGAGATGGGTTTATTTAAGTAGTTTACTTTCTCTTAAGTTAGTCTGGGCAACTTATATTTTTGTAAATATTCATCCATTTCACTAAGATTGTCAAATTTATGTGCATACAATTGGGCAAAATAATTCCTAATTATTGTTTTAATTTCCTTTTCATTGGAGGTAGATTCACCCTTTTCATTTTTGATATTTGTAATTTGGTTTTCTTCTTTCTTTTTTTTATCATATTGACCAAAGATCTATCAATTTTATTGGTATTTTCATAATACCAGCTCTTAGTTTTATTTATTAATTCAATAGTTTTCTTAAATTCAATTTGATTAATCTCTCCTTTGGTTTTCATTATTTCTAATTTAGTCTTTAATTGGGGATTTTCTATTTGTTCTTTTTTTTTTTTTTTGCTTTTTCAATTGCATGCCAAATTTATTGACCTCCATTTTTTCTATTTTATTTATGTATGCATTCAGGGATATAAAACTTCCCCTAAGAATTGCTTTTGCTGTGCCCCACAAGTTTTGGTATGTTGTCTCATTATTGTCATTGTCTTGAATAAAGTTACTTATTGTTTCTATAATTTCTTGTTTGACCTACTCATTCTTTAGGATTAAGTTATTTAGTTTCCAATTAGTTTCCAGCTTATCCTTCTGTGGTCCTTATTACATACAATTTGTATTGCATCATGATCTGAGAAGGATGCATTTAATATTTCTGCCTTTCTGCATTGAATTGTGAGGTTTTTATGCCCTAGTATGTGGTCAATTTTTGTGTATATGCCATGTGCCACTGAGAAGAAGGTATATTCCTTTTTATTCAATTCAATTTTCTCCAGAGGTCTACCATATCTATCTTCTCTAAGATTCTATTTACCTCCTTAACTTCTTTCTTGTTTATGTTGAGGTTAGATGTATCAAGTTCAGAGAGGGGGAGATTGAAGTCCCCCCACTAGTATGGTTTGGCTATGTATTTCTTCCTCTAACTCTTAATTTCTCCTTTAGGAATTTGGATGCTATATAGCTTGGTGCATAACTGTTTAGTAATGATATTGCTTCATTCTTAATGGTGCCTTTTAGCAGGGTATAGTTTCCTTCCTTATTTCTTTTAATTAGGTCTTTTTCTCCTTTTATTTTGTCTGAGATAAGGATTGCTACCCCTGCTTTTTTTTACTTTAGCTGAGACATAATATATTCTACTCCAGCCTTTTACTTTACCCTGTGGGTATCCCTTTGTTTCAAATGTGTTTCTTGTAGACAGCATATTGTAGGATTATGGTATTTAATCTATTCTGCTATCTACCTCTGATTTATGGGAGAGTTCATCCCATTCACATTCACAGTTATGATTACTATCTATATCTTTCCCTCCATCCTATTCCCTCCCCTGTTAATGCTTTTATTTTTCCCCTTCTCCCTTCCCTTCCTTAAGAGTTTTCCTTTTGACCACTGCCTCCCTCAATATTCCCTCCTTATTAGCACCCCTCCCTTTTCTTACCCTTCCCCTTACTACTTCTTCCCTCCCTTCTAACCCCCCTCTTTTTCTTAGCCCTTCCCCCCTCTTACTGCCTGTAGGGTCCTATAGATTTTTATATTTAATGTAGTATATTATTTCTTCCTTGAACCAATACTGATGAGACTAGATCTCATGCAATGCTCCTCTTTCTCCCCTCTTTCCCTCTATTATGATAAGTTTTATGTTTCTTCTTGATAGAGTACTATACTTAACTGATTATATTATTCCCTCCTTACACCAGAACCAATGAGGGAAAAGCTCATAAGTATATTCATTTCCCTCCCTTCTTTCCCTCTACTACAATGTTTTTATGCCTCTTTGTGTGGCATAATTTCCCCTTTTCTGCTTCATTCTTTCCTCTTCTTCCATTGCAGTCCCTTAATGAGGTTTTTTTAATCATCATTTTGTGTAATTTATACCCACACCCTCTATTTATCTATATCCCTTTTAGGTTGTTCCATAAGTATAGAATTCTCAATATTAACAGACATCAGCTTCCCATATAGGGATGTAAAGAGTTTGCTTTTTTTTTTTTTAATAACAAGTTATGTGTGTGTGTCTCTGTGTGTGTATTTTCCCTCTATGTCTCTTGAGTCTTGTAATTGGAAGTTGAATTTTACATTGAGCTCTGGCTTTTTGATCAGGAATGTCTGGAAGTCTATTATATCATTGAATGACCATTTCCTTGCCTGCAAGATTATGCTCAGTTTCACTGGATAGGTGATCCTTGGTTTTAACCTGAGCTCTTTTGCCTTGCCAAAAAATCATATTCCATTTCCTCCAATCTTTCAATATAGAAGCTGCCAGATTCTGTGCAATCCTCACTATGGTTCCATGACATTTGAATTGTTTATTTCTGGCTGCTTGTAGTATTTTCTCCTTTACCTGATAGTTCTGGAATTTGGTTACCACATTTTCAGTTTTCAATTTGGGATCTCTTTCACAAGGTAACCAATGGATTCTCTCAATTTCTGTTTTACCCTCTGGTTCTAGCATCTCAGGGAAGTTTTCCTTGATGAGCTCTTGGAAGATGCTGTCCAGGCTTATTTTTTCATCATGATTTTCTGGTAGAACAATAATTCTTCAGATTATCTCTCCTGGATCTGTTTTCCAGGTCACTTATTTTTCCATTGAGATATTTTACCTCTTTTTCTAATTTTTCATTCTTGATATTTTGTTTGATTGCTTCTTAGTGCCTCATAGAGTCATTAGCTTCAATTTAGTTGATTCTAATTTTTAGCAAATTATTTTCCTCAGATAATTTTTGAAGCTCCTTTTCCATATGTTCAGATTTCATTTTTAGTTCACACATTTTTCTTTTTAAGGAATTGTTTTCTTCATTGTAATGTTTTTTGCAATTTGATTTTAAAAGAATTGTTCATTTTATCTTCTGCCTCTCTAATTTAGTTTTCAAAGTTCTTTTCAGCTCATCTAAGAATGCCTTCTAGGTTTAAGACCAGTTCATTCTCCCCATTAAGGCTTCAGCTGTGGGTGTGGAGTCAATACTGTCTCCTGAATTTGGTTCCTCCTTCTCACAATAATAGGATTCTAGAGTCTTTGTCTTTGCAGTCTGTTTTTTTTGCCCATTTTGAGGCAGAGCCTTAGCCACGCCCTTCCTCAAGGGTTCCCAGGCCTTTACTGTTTAAAGTTTTGCTCTGGGGCAATAATTGCTGTGTTTTCAGGGTCAGAGGCAGGGACTGGAGCAGCTGGGGTTCACTCTGCCATCTTGGTTCCTGGAAGTTCAGCTAGGGGCTTTTTAAATTTCCAGGCTGTGGGTTGGTAGTCCCAGGAATAGCTGCTGCCACTGCCAGGGGCCATGCATTTGTCTTTTACCCAGCTCCATCATATCCCAGCCTTGCAGTGATAGTCCTGGGAATGACCCTTGAGGTCGGTATATCAACTTGCTGCCACGTTGACCAGGCCTCATCCAGGCCTCTGCATGCTGTGTTGTGCTAGGGTTTTTTTTTTTTTTTTAATGGAAGTGAAACTACCGAATAAATAACAGCATAAATTTAAAGAATACTATGTTAAAAAGATATGTACATAGAACACAATTTAAAGAAACATTAATTCCTACTCACCATCAGCTGAATTTCCTTGTAGAAAACTTCCCTTTAGCATTTGATTTTCTCTCTTGAGAGCTCTAAAGCATACTCCAAAGGAAAGTATCAGTCCTGCCTGTCTTCCCAGTCACTGAATTTCCTTAGGTTTCAGAAACAAACAAAAAAAGAAAAATGAGCAAATGTCCTATTTTTTTTTTTCCCTGTCAGGAAAAGTTTTTTCTTGACTTAAGTATCTCTCTGCCTTTACTTTTTTTTAGGGGAAATCATTGCTGCCCCTTCAATGAAAATACTTAGCTTGTTCATAAAAAATGCATCTACTTTTAAACTTCCAACTCCCACAATTAGAAAAAACCTGTTCTGTGTAAAAGGACTTGGAATTGTAAAATCTCAGTTACACCTGAAATCATATACCTCAGTGGGTCTAGGATTTGACACATTTAAGTCCTCCCTCTAGCCATACAGATCACAAATCATCCAAGTTTACATGTTCTATGTAACATCCTCCCACCAGAGAACATTAACTCACAGGTTGAGGGACTTTCCTCTATATCTCCTAACACTAAAAGGATTCCAATGAAGCACATAAACAGAGCCTCTTTTTCTTGGTCACACATTTCTCTGATGACATTGTTTATGTCACCACACCTGAACATTAATTTTAAAATCCATTTAAAACATCATAGAGTGGTAATGTCTCTGTGGAAACATACTACGAGTCATTCTGTTTGATAGTGGGTGTTGCATATGTGTAATGAAATGGAAGATTTGACTCACAGAGGCTAGTGATTATTTGACTTACAATAGAAATTATTATTATTATTATTATTATTATTTTTCTCCACAGAGAGAATATTATTGGAGTACTCTTTACATTCCAGCTCTATAATTTTTGCTCTCTCTCCCTGTCAAGCCACCATCCATTTTATTCAGTCTTTGTTTCCAGTTTATTGAAACATTTCTTTGCATCCTTAATTCCCTGATCCAGTTTGTAATTTGTACCAGCCTCCTGAATCAGCTAATTCATTCCTGTCATTCCCATCAACTGGAAAAATCAACAATGATTTGATTCTTTCTGCTTAAATGCAAAAGCAAGGTTCTCATTTTACAAAGTAAAGTGTAATCTGGGTTTTGATTTGATAGTCTTTAAATGTGCTTAAAGGATAAACTACAAATGCCAACTTATTAGATTTTATATCATTTGACCATCTGTTAATAATGGAGTGTTTAACTTTTTACTTTTTTAGATGATGCCTGAATAGAGTATTTATATGTTATAGAATGGAATGGATGATTAAGGATAATAAGAGTTTAGGTAAAAAGAAAATACTAACATCCCAAATTGGAAATTCCTAGATGAAAAAAAAAATCTAATAATTAAAATATTTTCAGTTTTCTCCCTCACTTTCTGGATTGGGAGCTGAAAATCCATTCAAACCATTTCTTCCTGGATCTATTTTATCCTTTCGTTTCTGTATCTAAAGTCTAAACAAAGCAACAACAAAATTAAAAGCAGGATGTTTATATCCTGTCTCTGATTTTCTCTGCTTGATGAGGAGCAGCATGAGGCAGAGTTCTAGAATTAGAATCAGGAAGACCTTGGTTCACAACCTGACTCCACTTTTGTGCTGTGTGACCATCCAACATTACTTAACCTCTCTGAAATGGTTTCCTCAGCTTTAATACTAATAATCAAAAACTATAAAGCATTTTAAAATTTACCAAGTAGTTAAATGTATTAACTGATTTGAAGCTCTGATTATGAAGCACTGAGCAAGAAGATAAACATACCTTAGGGTAGAAGTCTTAACCTGGTGTATTTGAACTTGTACTTTTTAATGTTTTTATAGGCACATTTCAACGTCATTGGTTTTCTTTGGAATTTTATGCACTTTAGCTTATACATTTCAAAACATTCTTCTAAGATAAGCATAAACTTCAACAGAAGGGCCAGAGGGCTCCAATACACACACACACACACACACACACACACAATTTAGGAAGCCTTATAGCCCTGTCTTATGGGTACAGGTAGTACTCTCTTGTTCAGTGTATATATAAGAAAAAAATTATTAAGCACTTCCAAAGCTTGGTGGTTTCTCCTCTGATGACATGTAAGCTCCCTGAGGGCAGGAACTGTTTCCTTTGTCTTTGCATTCTCCCTCATTGCTTGTCATATAGTGAAAGCTTAATCAATTCTCGTTAACTGATAAATTTATATGCCGCCCATATATACAATATCCCCAAAGTTTTAATAGTTCAAACTGTAATTAGACTTTTGAGACACCCTGTATATATATATATATAGTTGGTTACACAATTTGTTACATTCTATTATAATTAAATCATATATATAATTAAATATTTAGGTTCATCTTCTCTTCTTCTCTCTTTCAGAGACCAGCATAAAAAAAAGAGAGACTATAAAGGGTCAATGCCAACTGAACAAGTATTTGAAAATGCCAAGGGGGAGCAAGGATCAGGCTGACTCCTCAAAGTCAGGAGGATTTCATTTTAATTTTAATGTGCTCAGTGCCTCTCACACAGTCAACACAACCAATGTTTTTCCCATTGTTATGGAATTCGACCCTTGTGAGATCAGAAAGGTCCAGCACTGAAGATGGTGATGAGGGATATAGGGTCTTAAAAAGAAAGCCAGTTTTTAGAAGGTAGAGGGGAGCATAAAAGGAAGTATTCAAGGTTGAAGTGGAGTATGATACCAACAGGCTTCCAAATGTAGAAGATATAATGGAAGAGATGGACAAAAAAGAAGAACTAGGAATCACAGGGATGTGTTGTTTTTGTTTAGTCAACCCAGTTGTGTCTGGCACACCCTGACCTCATTTGGGGTTTTCTTGGAAAAGATATTGGAGTAATTTGCCATTTCCTTCTCCTGCTCATTTTCCAGAGGAAGAAACTGAGGCAAACAGGGTTAAGTGCGTCACTGAGGGCCACATAGCTAGTAAGTATCCAAGGTCGCATTTGAACTCAGGAACATTGACTACATAGAGAAAGTAACGCAAGAAGGGCTTTTCACCTAGGCAAGCAATGCCTCTAAATGGCAGAGGTTAGAAGAAGATATTAAGAATAAAAATGGAATGATTTGCTAGCTCTAAGGCAGAAGAATATTGTCTAGGCAGAACTTTGCAGAATGGGACAATCTAAAACACAAATGCCAAATAAATCATCTTAAAGGCCTGTAATAATATTTCATTGTTCCATAATACCTTCAGGTTTATGAAACATGATTGTGTTCATTGTACGGAATATACTAAAGTTCTGCTATGAGAGAATTCATCATAGTATGGGGATAGCTGGATTCTCAAAGGCTGGGCCAGGTAAGATCTGAGAGGTCCTACCACACTGATGGTTACTGAGTATGGGCCTGGTGATTAACTGTAATCTGTTACTTGAGGACCAGCCTAGCTAATTGTGGATAGCTCTTCACTTGGTTGACTAAAAAGTAATGGTATTTTTCCCTCTACCATAGCAATGATCCAAGATCATATGTTAAATTGTGGATAAATTTTGATTCCTGTTGGCACACATACCTGTAAATCAAATCAAACAATAAAGTATGGATGAGGAAACTGAGTTTTAAGAGTTGAAGTTACTCAACTGGAATGAAAGAGTTAGTAAACTGGGAGGCAAATCCAACACCTTCTTTCCCATATGAGTCAATCAATACATATTTGCTAAAAACAAGTCATTGTTGGAAGACAGTGTGCTTACTTCAGGGGAAAGAGTATTAGAGGTGAAGTCAGAGAACCTTCATTCAAATCTTGGCTCTGTTACCTATTTGCGTGACTTTGGACAAGTTGCTTAAGCTTTCGGGACCTCAGTTTCTCATCTGTGAAATGGGGGGAATAGTAGTTGTGATTAGATGATCTCTAAAATCCTTTAACTTTAAAGCCTTATATTAGTATTCCTAAGTATCATCTTCAGCAGTAATAATTCTAATGCCTTTGACTATATTCTGTTCCCATTTTCTGGACATGTAACAATTTTTGTCCTCAGCTCAGCATCTTCTCAAGTTCCCTTTAGATATTTAATTAATTATCTAACCAAGAGTCACCACTAGTATCTCAGAACTATAAGAAGACTTAGAGATCAATGAATCTAACTCATTTTACAAATGGAAGAAAATGCCAAAGGAAGAGATATGGTGGAAGTGGGTGGGGGTGGGGATGGGGTAAGGGCTGAGAAAAGAATGGAAGGATACAGGAAAAAGAAAGTGGAGTGCCAATATACAGAGGAAGAATAGTAATAAAAGGCAAAATGACTTTTCTAAATGAAATTGAATACTCCTCCCATAACTGCCCTTCTTTGTTCTACCGTGGCAGTCACCAGCAATAAAACTTCCTTAAAGTTTATGCTTAATGCAGTTTCCAATGGTGGGTACTTGGAAAGACCCAAACATCCAGAACTGTTTAAGTAAAAGGACTTGGAACTTAGAGTGAAGTGCTTAGATTTTTGCCTTCCCAGGAGCTGTGTTTATTTAACTAACCCAGTGGTAATGAGAGTGGCCATGAGTATCTTTTGGTATCTTTTAGCCCTAAGTATGCCTGGTGAAAGTCGTGTACTTTCTATTAATGATGAAAATGAGGCTTAATTTAATACTACAATGAGATTATTAGATTTCTCAAAAGCTTGGTTATTGGACCCTTCCATAATACTTCCTTCTTCCCCCTGCCTTTTTTGGGGGGGGATGGGTTATTCCAGTGCTTATTAGCACCTCCACAAGTAAGTGAAAAGAAATAGAGAAAGGGATGAAATTTAAATCACTCAATTCTTGCATTTGTCAATGACTCAGAGGGAAAAAAAAGGTAAAATGGGGAATAAGATTTACACTAACGTTAAAACAAGCTGATCAATTATCTCTTGGTTTGTTGAATTATATCTGTAATTTTTAAACTATATTCTTAGCATTTCATCATTCCTGGAAACATTTCAATATTTTGGTGGGAAAAGTGCAATCATTATAGACTTCTGTGTCCATTCCATATCTTTTAGGCTCTTGTCCAATCTAGTACCAATGGTCCAATTAGATTTAAAAGTTATGGTGTGAGGTTATAGGACAATTCCAAAGGACTCATCATGGAAAAGACTGTCCACATCCTGAGAAAGAATTATAAGTCTGAATGCCAATTGAAGCAAACTACTTACTTTCTCTCCTTTTCATTTTCGCTTTTGTTTCTCCTTCCACATTGTTCATTCCATCCATTATAATTCTTCTTTACAACTTGACTAATATTTAATGGGAAGGTATTTGTAGAAACTGTATCGGATTGCATGCTTCTATGGGGGGGAAGGGGGAAGGGAGAGAAAATTTGGAACTAAAAAAGTTTTAATTTTGTAAACTAAAAGAAAATTTATTTTAAAAAATTTTATTGTGTATGGCTTTCAGAAGAAAAATGCCAAAAGAAGAAGAGCCTTCACTTTTGTGAAGATAGCACTTTACTATTATTTTTGGAATTTGATACTCTGAGTTGCCAGCACCACTTATGGCGTCCTGGATCTACATTCATCCTTTTAGTCCTGCCCTCTCCCTCTTCCTTCTTCTCATTCTACCTCTCCCACCTCCTCTTTTTCCACCTTTCTCCCCCTCCTTTATTCTCCTCCATTCTTTCCCTTGTCCCTCCTCCTTATCCCTCTTTCCCTTCCTGACCCCTCCCTTTCTCCTTTTCTTCCTCCTTCCCTTCTCCTCCCTCTCCCTTTTTCCTTTCCTTCCCCCATCTTTGCCTCTCAAAAAAAAAAAATTGGTGAACTGCCAGCAATCATTCAACAAGTATAAGTCTATTTTATGACAAAAGTTAATATATGTATGTGTGTAGGTATGTATATATGTATGAATATATTATACATATACATACATATTAAACACAGACTTGCTGAATATCTAATATGTAACTATCATTTTCCTTGATAGACAATAGAGAAGATTTAAGATCCACAATGCATATGGTCTCTATCCTCATTGAGCTTACAATCTATAAGTGCCAGCTTAAAGCATGAGATACACATACACTCTGGCTTCAATCCTAATTGTATGATTTTGCAAGTCACTTGACTTTTTATCCTCCATTTCCCCATCTGTACAATGAAAGTATGACCTCAAAGATGCCATTCAGTCATAAATCTCTGAGCTTATCTTAATTTCATGGTCAACCTTGAGTACTCTCAGAAGGTTCTTAGGACCACAGAAGTGATTAATTCACAGCAAATAGATTTAGAGAATCATTTGAATATTATTTGATTTAGGTCATATGCAGCATATATCAAGGCAGAGAAAATAGTTCTAGATCTGGGCTCTGAGGACACCAGTTGCACTTAGTTCTCAGTACTCTAGTTTCCTCATGGCTAAGATAAAATAACTCAAATTATTGACCTCGAGAGTCCCTTTTAGCTTCCAATCAATGATGCTGAATCCTTTGTAAAGCTAAGCTCAAATAGCCAATCATACATTATGCAGATTCTACTTGAATCATTTTAGATAAAGCGAATACATTTTATATATGTATTTTTATATTTAAATATATTGTATTTAATTTTATATATAAAATATAAAAAATTTATATTTAAATACTTTTTATATACTTCTAGCTCATCTCTAATGTCTTTGGAATATTCTCCTTTTCCTTCTTTAGTTGTTCTACTAAATGCTGCTTTTCCCTGGAGCTGTTAGCCTCTCCAAAGTCAGATTAATCAGCATACATCAGGCTTGGTAGCCACTTTCCCTGGAGCAAAGGAAAGGCACCACTGGTTTAGTCCAGGCAATGGAAAAGTATGTTCCAAATACTTTGGCTGAAGCAGCCTACACCGTTGGGTAACTCCCACCAGAATTTTTGGTGAGGAGAGGAAGAGAAATAAAAATGGAAAACAGCAGTCATCAGCCTCCAATGAATATGGTCCTTTAAGTGGCTTGGACTAGAATAGCCATAATAAGGACAAAGGTTCCCTATATTACCAAAGGAGCAAATAGGAAACAACCTTTCTATTTTGCTTCTGACATTTTGCATGTTGTCTATATAGCTAAACATGTCCCTGTTCTCAATATAATCAATAACATCAGCTCACTGAAAAACAGAGCAATTACACCAAGTTATTATTTGTAATTTTTGTAGTGAATTAAACACCACCAACCATGCCCAGAGGAAATGGCATGCTTGAGATCCTTAGGTGACCAAGGTTTGGGTCAGATATCATGACTGGGAATAGGAAGATAGAAACTGGGACACCAGCATGAGTTTATGTCTGGGATCAGAGGTCAATAGATTTAGAGCTGGAAGGTACCCCCAGAGCCATCTAGTCTATCTCTCTCTTCGTACATGTGAGGAAACAGAGATCAAGAAGTTAAGTGACTTGCCAAAGGCATAGAGGTAGTAAGGGGCAGAGGCCACATTTGAACTCAAGACCTCCACCTCAAGAACTAGTGTTCTTTCATTATATCACATTGGCTCTGGTTCATCTGGGAAGGAGCAGGATTTGACCTTACTTCAACATGACACTTAGTAGGATGTTATTTGAATTATGGTTAATGGAGAGTTAATTTCTGTTATGTCTATGCTGCTGAAGAATTAAAAGTGCCATTCGCACCCCTTAAGTCTGGCATTCCAGGGAAAAGACCTAGTTGCACCACCATAGTTATGGCTCCAGTTTTATACATGCACAATTTTCTAACAGAAATTCAGAGAATGGGATTTTTTTCTTTTGTAAGCTGCCTGATAACCCTCATCTTAACTTTGACTAGGTGGAGGGGGAGAGGTGATATTTGAGCTGTAAGATGAACTTCATCATAAGCCTCAACTCTGAACTCCATATTGTGAAAAATAAATCCTTCACCCAGCTTCTAACAATAAAGATCTCACTATTACATCTTATATTCTACAATGGATTTCTGTTCCAGTATAGTTTGGGTCTAGGTGGTCTCAGCTCCCTTGAAGCTCTGAGGTTGTAAGCCTATGATCTCCAGCCTTTCTGACCCAGGTTATTCAGTCTCTCTGGGCAAGTACAGAACACCATATCACCATAGATACTGCAAGCTAGACTTACTTCATCCTCCTTGATTGTACTGTCACATAGTGCTTCATCTTAGTGATAAAAATTCATGCATTCCTCCTGTAAATTTAAAATCTGAGCTATCACCTGCTATTGAAGGGAAAAAGAAATCTTTTCCAATTCTTACACCTCAATAGTCACCTCCAAAGAAATCATAAAGTGCCTCTTAGCTGCTTATATATGACTCCTTATTTGCTTCAACTTGGTTTAAACCATTTTTGCTGTTGTTTGGTCATGAGAGTTGTGTCTGATTCTTTGTAATGGGAACGTAAATTTAAAGATCTTCCCTGCCCCTAGGCTAAAGTGCACCTGGAGCCTGGGGTAGGAGGCATGTTTTCAATAGATACTTTTTGATTGGCCAGTGGGTCCAAAAGGTTATTACATTCTCTGAGCCAGGAGAAGGCTATATAAGCCCTGATGTGAGGCTTTGTTTTGGGGCTCACTTTGAGAAGTGTTCTGTGATTTCATCTGGATTCTGGGAAGCTGTTGTTGAGAGCTCCCCCCTTGGCTTTGAAGAACCCAGATGTTGAAACCCAGAGGTTGATTTGGTATGGATGTAATGGTTGGACATTTTGGAAACTGTCTATTTGATCTGTTTCTCTGTCTTGATAATTCTGTCTGTATATTCTGAAGTTCGGGGTGCTGACCTTTTTCCCCTGAACTAGGTGAACGATACATATCTGACTGATTAAAGTAAGCTTGTTAACCCATTTTAAGTTGCTTACCTTAATCAAAACAGATCCAAGAACCTGTGTTGGCAGTGACCTTGAGGATGCTTGGGGTGCTTGCTGCTACACTCTTCATGACCCCATTTGGGGTTTTCTTAGCAAAGACACTGGAGTGGTTTGTCATTTCCTTCTCCAGTTCATTTTACAGATGAGGAAACTGAGGCAAACAGGGTGAAGTTATTTGCCCAGGATCACACAGCAAGTAAGTGTCTGAGGCCAGATTTGAACTCAGGAAGATGAGTCTTCCTGAGTCCAGGCCCAACACTTTGTCCACTGTGCCGCCTAGCTACCCAAAGTATTTATGTAGCATGTCTCTGCTGTCAGTGTCCCCAGGCCTTGTTTGAACAGATAAATTTATGCCTTTTCTCCCCACTGATAAAACACTTTATCTGTTTGGAATTCTCCCAATATGAACCTGAATTTAACTTCTCTCCCCATCTCAAGCTCTATGGTGAAGGACCTTTACCAAATTATTCAAGTCCAGGTTCCTCTGTGCCACATTCAAGTGCCCAGATTCACTCCTATGTAATAAGTACTTCACCCTATTCATCCCTTCCTATGTCCCTTATGGAATATAGTGAAAAGAGTAGTGGAATTGAAGTCAGATGCTGTATGACCTCAGGTAAGCCACTTAAGCTCTCTTAGTTTCCTCAATTAGATTCCTAATCTCTAAGTGAGAATGATGGATGATGATGATGTTGATGATGGATGATGATGAAGACTGATGATCATGATTATGATTAGGAGTAGGAGGAGATAAAGGAAGGGGGAGGCTATCCTTTACAACTGCTTTGAGTTTTGCAAAGCACTTTATAAATTACCTTGAGACTCACAAACTTGTGAAATATGTACTTTCATTATCTCCATTTTACAGATGAAGAAGTTAAGCTTCAAAAAAAAAAATTATGTCCCTTGACCAGGGTCACATAGCAAGGAATTACCTGAGATGAGTTAAAATCTGGTCTTCCTGATTCCAAGTCCAGCATTCTACCCACAATATCATTTAATGATGACTTCTCTAGTCACTCTAAGAGGAATCTGTCCAATGTACCACCCATCTCAAAATAATGTAAGGAAATAAAACACACATAACCAGAGGTGGTTGGTGAGGAAATGGAGTTGAATGCTTCTATGCAGAACCATATGCCTTCTATGCCACTTGGTCTTTGTTTAACACATAAATAGGTTGGGACCCTATTCTGACAGACTCATGATCTCATTATGCTACCTCTCTTTATTTTGTACTGAGCACGTCAAGTTCATTTCTTATAAAGAAACAACTAAGTATTGGTCTGTATGTAATCATAGAATTTTATATCTGAAATGAACCTTAGATAGTATCTAGTCTAAAGTCATCCTATGATAGATGACAAACCTGTCAGATGCACAGAGATTTCCTTAGTATAAATTAAACAATTAATTGATATAAATTAAACAATTCTGAGTACAGAAGATTTAACACAAGAAAAATTCAATAAAATTATTTCACCAACTAGTGAGGACAGAATTCATCCATTTAATGACAGGATCAGGGTCAGGGTCAAGGTCTGAGATTTCACCGATTTAGGGAATTCCTAGGTAAAGAAACTATCTCTACCAATGAAATTTAAGAAACAACTCAGAAATGAATTATCAGTAGAGAGACCATCAATTCACTTGCTAATAATGCTAATTCTTGTCAATATATTTTGGTCATTGATTCATATAATATATATTTCTTTTCCTCCCTATGTGCTGTAGATACAGGTGTTCGCTGTCACCAAAACATGTTTCTTGCTTCCTAGAGGACAGGTTATATGGATAGTATGTATACTATGTATAGTAATTCTCCCATTTAAACATGTCAGACTTGTGGGGGACTCAATTTTTTTGCAATGTTAATGACTATAAAACGTGGAACAGCCCGTGAGCACCAAGGTAATAGTTGACACAAACCCCTTGTATCTTTTTCCACTGGAAAAGAGTGGGCCCATTGTTATATATGGATCCTGGGTACTTAGAATTCTTTTAAAAACACAAATAATGGGGTGACTGATTTATTAATATTGTTAAGCAGGTTGCTGCCAACAAACTTCTATTCTGCCCAGGATAACAGATGCAGTGACTAGACAAAAAGAAAAACAAAGGAAAACAAAAACAAAGTTTATGTAGAAAATCAAGATACTGTGGGTGTGTGTATGGTCACCCAGAACTTCACATTTCAGTAGCTTCAGAGGTCATGACCCTGTATAATAGCCATTTCATATGAGGACCCTAAGTTATCAGGAAAAGATTAAACTATGGTCTGCATATTCTGTTTATTAAGGCAAGGACATTTGTGATAAATTTAAGGAAGACTTTATAGGAATATAGACTGAGATCTAGGAGGAATACTCGGGCCATTAAATCGAACCACAACATTTCATGTGAGTAAACTGAGACAGTTATTTTTTCTTAAAACTCAAATTCTTAAAGACATTGGCTTCAAATTTTGCTTCTTTGGACTCCTTTATTCCCTGATGGTGACAGATAGATGAGGTGTTACTGAAATTCTTTTTGACTAACGTTTACCTATCTATATGCACTTAGGTAAGTACACAATGCTTATGATAAAACAAAAATGACTAAGTACTGAATTCCAGAAACTTAATGCTGTAATGTTAACTCATTAGAATTGGGGGAATATGAGAAGGATAGAAACAGACAAAGGAAATGCTAATCAATTTTACTGAAAAGCTGTTGCATTAAGATTTTCAACCTCACATTAATGAAAACAAATTGAATGTTTTAGAATCTTTAAAACAACATATGGAAATGCTAAAGTGTTTCATTCACTGTATGTCCCTAGAAAAACATGAACTTTGCTCTATTAATCACTCCACATAAAAAAGAAAACCCACACTAGAACATTTCAAAGTCGATGAAATATTAAAACATGAAAGTGTAGCACAGCAAGAAAAGTTTTCTAAGAGTGTACTTTCTCCAGCGTGAAGGAAGAGGAATGATGTTCAAAGGCAAAAGACAAAGGAATTTTGTGTTTTTATTCTCCCTCTCTCTGTAATTAAATTTCATGTTCTGTACTTTCAGGAAGGAAAATGGATTCCCTTCTGAGTTGTAAGATTGTGGGAGAAATAGTTTCTAATCCTTACCTTCTACATTGAAGCCAGCAAAAATCACAGTAACTTTCTCTCAAAACTTATCTTTAAAATACTGATTAATAACTGTAATTGAGAAAATCTCTCTGGCATAAATAGGACTCCTAACCCTTATCAATCAAATCATACAAGGTGATCGTTATTCATGATGGACCTAGCAGGAGAACAGGGATGATTTAGTGCAGAACACATCTTTACCACTACCAGGAAAGACAAACAAACAAAAATCATGCATATATCCTAATGCTTAGGGGACAGTAGGATCATCTTTGTATTTATTCTTTGGTAATAGTGCTAAAAGCATCCCTTCTTCTAAGATCCTTCTTCCCTTTTCTCCCCTTCCCATGATTTGTGCTTTGTTCTTCATACATGTGCCTGCCAAGGAACTGACTAAAACCAGCAAGAGTGTAGACATATGGACATCCTTCTGTCAGTTAATATTCAGTACTATTGCGAGTGTAATAACACACATATACACACATGCACACACACACATATGGCTGATGTCAACTTTTAGACTCCTTTCCCACTGTTAAATCTCTTCTATAACTAAAGAGCATAGAGTGAAAAGTCTTAGGATAACTCTCTCAGGACTGTCTTAATATAGAAGCAAAAGTTTTGTCCCTTAGAGCACTCATCTAACTTTAATGAGCTATTCTTCTGTACACATACACACACATGGATATGTATCCATACATGTATATAGGTGTACATTGTATTGTGTATGTGCATGCATATGTGTATATGTGTGTGGATATGTCTAAGCATGTGTATGTATGTATGTTTAGAGGGGAGGGGAAGGGAAGGGAGAAGAAAAAAGGAGAGAGGAGGGGAGGGGAGAGGAGAAGAAAGGAGAGGAGAGGAGGGGGGAGGACAGGAGAATGAGAGGAGAGGAGAATGAGAGGAGAGGAGAATGAGAGAAGAGGAGAATGAGAGGAGAGGACAGGAGGGGAGGGGAGAGGAGGAGAGAAGGGGAAGGAAGAAATATATACATAAGTGTGTATAGACATAAGAGTGAGTGAGTGTGAGTGTGTGTGTGTGTGTGTGTGTAGCAGCTAGGTATCTAATAGATAGAGCACTGGGCTTGGAATCAGGAAGACATGAGTTCAAATCTGGCCTCAGATACTTAATTTGTGAGCCTGGGCAAGTCATTTAACGCTGTTTGCCTCAGTTTCCTCATCTTTAAAATAATCTTGAGGAACCTGGAAAACCACTTCAGTATCTTTGCCAAGAAAATCCCAAATGGGGTCACAAAGAGCTAGACATGCCTGAAAACGACTAAACACCTTTCTCTCCCCCCCCACATATACATATATATGTTAGAGAGAGGGAAGGAGTGAGAAAAGGGGAAGAAAAGGTGGAGAGAGGGAGACAGACAGAGAGAGAGAGAGAGAGAGAGAGAGAGAGAGAGAGAGAGAGA